>NC_072414.2:28622500-28892500 GCF_028858775.2 Pan troglodytes | reverse complement strand
GGTGGAGAGTCAAATCGGCTGTAAAACGACCAAAGTACACGCGTTAGGAGAGAGGAATAGCAACGAACCAAATATCCTCAACCTGAATAACCTCCTTGCAATGGAAAAGCAAATATGGTGTAATTTGACTGAATATTGATTAAAGCTCTAAAGGTAATATAGCATGATGAGTAAGCAGTCAGGCTCAGGAATCAGACCGTGTGGGGTTAAAATCCTGGTTCCACCATTTGATAGATGTTTGACCTTCAGCAATTACTAAACCCCTTTAAGACTTAGTGCTTTCATCTGTGAAATGGAGATAATGGACATATATATCTCATATAGTTGTAAGACTTTAAGAAACTCTGCATGCTAAGTGGTCAGTATGGTGCTGGCATGTAAGATAGCTATTGTTAAAATAGTTAAAATAAGTAATTGTAAAAATGAAAGAGAAACATGATTTCATACAATGATATAAAGAAGACATTAAGTAGCTTACAAATAGGAATGGAGATTTCTTCCAGGGGTAAATAGGCATGTTTAAGGGGGAAAAATTTAGTGCAGACAACTTACTGTGCATAACTTCTGTATTAAACAAAGATAGACTTTTGTAGCTTCTCAGATGATAGTTTTGTTTTTTTTTTTCTACAGTTCTTTGATGGCAGGGAGGTAAGATTAGGGAACTGTAGGAGGTAAGTGGCTTCAAATAACTGTGAAGGTTAGGCGTTTTGAAAGAAAGTTCTGGATATTAACACTCTGGTATTTTCTTTTTTTTTTTTTTTTTTTTTTTTTTTGAGACGGAGTCTCGCTCTGTCGCCCAGGCTGGAGTGCAGTGGCGCGATCTCGGCTCACTGCAAGCTCCGCCTCCCGGGTTCACGCCATTCTCCTGCCTCAGCCTCCCGAGTAGCTGGGACTACAGGCGCCCGCTACCACGCCCGGCTAATTTTTTGTATTTTTAGTAGAGACGGGGTTTCACCGTGTTAGCCAGGATGGTCTCGATCTCCTGACCTCGTGATCCGCCCGCCTCAGCCTCCCAAAGTGCTGGGATTACAGGCGTGAGCCACCGCGCCCGGCCAACACTCTGGTATTTTCTCAGGAGACATACTTATAAGCATTTATTGACAAAAGACAAAGAAGGTTATTTTTTAAATGAGGAAATCCTTGCTTGAGTCATTTGGTGAGTTGCATTTATACACATCTTTAGTAACAGTAATCATTGAAATAGAGGAAAGTCTTTGACAATTAAAATCCTTTAAGCTAAAATTACAAAGGAAAATTATAAGACATCTCCATGTTCTCATGTAACTTTTCTCAGTGCTATATCAGAATTATAATATTAACTTAAATGTTCCTATTTCCAGATTAATTTTAAAAGGAAGGAATACTGTACTTTTAAAAACTCATGTCACTGCAGTAATTACAGCCTAGTTGTATACCAACAAACATAACACACAGGGTGACTTATTGACAGTATACAGGTATACTAGGAATAAAGGATTTACTTTCTTGATAGAAGGCTGTCTCCAGGCCTCCAGATAAAAAAGCATGAAACTGAAATTTCAAAGAACTTTCCAGTTGAAGGTGGTTCAGAGAGTTCCTTTGTATAATGGATTAAATGTCCTTGACGGCCTCTCAAGCTGAGATTAAATACCTGTGTCCTGTTTGCCCCACCTTCCCATCAAAATGGTCTCACAACAATCATTCTACGTCTAACAGCTTTTAATAATCAACACCCACTTTGTATGACTTCTTCATGGAAAGTGGCAGTTTTGCTTTACCTGTTTCCATTTGGCCCCATTGATGAATTTTTCAAGAATATATAGGAGCTTGTTCAATTACGATTAAAGGACTGTGCCGAGAGAAAAGAATCAGTTTCCCTTTCTAGCCTTCTTCTCTTTCCCTTCAGGAAGGCTCATTAACCACCCAGGTGACTTGGTTTTCTAATGTGTGAAATGGAATGATGCTGACACAAAAGGAGAATTTGTGTGTGAAAACATGTAGGTTAAAAGTGCTCTGAAAATAAAAGGTAGCATTGTTAGGAGAACTTCTCAGCCCTGATTAAAATATGGACAGGAACTGAGCGGTAGCCTAAGGAAAGCAATCATTTTCCTCCTGGATCCATCAGCCCAGATAGATTTGGGTGCCCAGATGCTTTTCTTTGCTGCTTATACTTGAAGGGCAATAATAGTGTTCTAGGTGGGTTTCAAGACAGAGGGTCAGTTTCAGGCCTTGGTCAGTGAATCTCCAAGCCCAATTTGAAGCCTAATTAGTAGGAGGCAGGGTAAGTGCTAGAAGAGGTTGCACTTCTTTACAGCAAAGAAAAGTCATTTTCAAAGGTGTGTATGTTGTCATTCCACTGCAAGGAGAGCAGACACCAGGAAATATGTTGTGATATTAGGACATCAAGAGTAAGCTGGGAATTGAGGAAAATAATTTCATAGTAAACATATGGAATAATTGGCCAGTGGTGCAAGAAATCTAAATGAGGTACAGAGACAGCTGGACACTTTTATCTCAAGGAGAAAGGATTGAAGGATAGAGTGATAAACCAGGGAGGTGGGGTCGAGATAAACCTAAAGGGAACAAGCCTGCTGGACTAAATATCCTCTCTCTGCTCAGCAATTTCCACCGCAGCCATTTGTTAAACGCATAGCTGCCATCTTCAGTGATTATTTCCAAGTAACATCTATGTTTCTGAATAAAAATGCATTTGAATCTCAAGTCAGATTTGCCAGGTGCTAGATTCATTGTCAGCATTTAATGTGCTGAAACTGCCGATGCTGATGAAATGAATACAAAAAAGCTTTGGTGAGCTCTAGGTGAAAATGCTTCTCTTTCAGATCACTTCCTATGCCAGAAAAATCAGTGGCCATGGAAAGAGGCAGAGATGCCAAGGGGTGTGAATCCAACCAGCCCCATGAAGTCTTTTGCTAAACTAGAGCATTTTCTTGCCGACAGTCACTCATGGGTTGAAATAACTGGGCTTGTGTTAGCAGTAGAGTTTCTAATCTCTTTGCATCTCTGTCCAGTTTCCAGCCATTCTGTCTCCATGGTCATATAATCATTTCTTGGAGACCTACAATTATTTCTGAGAAGAAAACCAAAAGAAGGCAGGGAAAGAGATTAAAAGATGTAAAAAGAAAAACACACATTATTAATGTTTAACCAGAGGGATCGCCCTGAAATTTAAGTGGGTTTCATTTTGCTCTGTCTACAGGAAATGTAACTGGGGGTAACCAGGGCATTGACACATGGCATACCAATTTTGAATAAGAGGAAGCATTACCGTATCTTCCCATTTTACTTCCTGCAGCAGATTCATGAAATTCCCACACTGAGCCGAACACTGGATGTATTTATTGTACCTAGGCAGCTGTGCCTCCAATCCATTGCGGTGTCAGATCAGCATTTCTAGACACCCTTCTATCTTGTAGAGATGGGAGTACCATTTCCAGAAATTTAGATTCAGACCAAATTTGGGCAAGCAGCTAAGACTCAGCAAGAGCCTTTTAAAAGTGGTAAACAAAAGGAGTAGAGGGGGAAATAAAGGAAGGGAATGCCAGCGAGGGGACTCAAAGGGGAGGTTTGCTGCAATCCTTTACATTCAATTATACCAGCTCCTTTGTGCTTTTTCCCTTTTGCTCTGCAAAGAAAGAATGAAATATGGTTTTCATAGCAAGCTGGCAGCATTATCTCAGGATGCATATTTCTTTGCTGGGTTGGAATGCCAATAAGGGGAGAAAAAAAGTTCCTAGTTTAGAGGAAAGTACAGTGCTACAGAGAAAACACAAGACAACAAAAAAGGAATGCAACAAGTTTCTGAAACAGTTCCAAAAAATGCCCCTTAAAGAAAATATTTAAATGAGAACTTTTTGGAAGATAAAATTTCTCATGCTGAAAGTAACCATTTTTTGCAGA
Organism: Pan troglodytes; assembly: GCF_028858775.2. Taxonomy (NCBI): domain Eukaryota; kingdom Metazoa; phylum Chordata; class Mammalia; order Primates; family Hominidae; genus Pan; species Pan troglodytes. The sequence continues at coordinate 28,888,603 of NC_072414.2, read as the reverse complement.
GTCTCTAAATATGGAAAGAAATTTGGCCAAAAACGTAGACCCTTTTTGATAGTTGAAGATTTTTAGAATTATCCTCCTCTCTTTCATTGCTGGAGACAATAAACTCCAGGCAAGTCCTGTGTTAGGCACAAGCCTCTACCTACTTCTGCACTTCATTATACCAGTATTTGGATGGGAGACAAAGTTTGTTCAAATAAGTCCTTTATCCATCTCAATTGGCATGATCTACATGGTTTCTCAAAGTAACACAGAAACAAAAGTCTATATTTCAGTGGGTTGCATGATTTAAAAGAATGATATTGACTTAGCGATTTACTTATTTTTAAACAGGAAAAAAGTTGAAGATAACTCATTGCAAATATTACACAATTATCCCATAGCAACTGATTCAGTAAGTATTCCTAGCCCCAGTCACAGATGGACAAAGTAAAATTGTATTTTAAAAAAACATTTTTTTAAAAAAGGAATTTTCAAATTACCCTCTAACTTATTTTCTAGAAGGCAGAAAATAGAAAGGGGGCTTGTAAATGCAAAATTTAAACAAGCCCCTAAATTAGAAGCTATTGAAAGGAAGGTAAAAAGATAGATCAGAATATACCAATATCATATTGTTTACTTTCTCTAATTTTTTTACTCTTAAAAATAAGAGTCTTGGGGGCCATAGCCTGGTTCTAAATCTTCAGTCCTTTTTACTATGGTGGTGCCTTTACCAGTAATTTTTTTTTCTCATTTCTTCCATTACCCACAGTATTGAGTAGTCTTTAAGTTCTTTCCAAAAATTCACTCTCAGAGAAATAAGTGCTTTATGAATAGTCTTTAGACCAGATCCTCATTCACTTCACTCATTCATTCAATGCATTGATTCACTGGAGAGCAGCCTTCTAAAAATTACTTAATTGAGAATCTGCTCTGTTAATGAGTAAATGTAGGTCCTATTAACCTCGTGATCTTGAGGACTTGTTTTGTTGTTGTTGCTGTTGTTTTCATTGTGTTGGATTTTTCGAGTATAAGAGAGTGAGCATCGGTTAGGTGGCGCTTCCTGGTGCTTACTCCAGGAATTCCGCCCAATTCGCGACACTCAGAATTGTTCCCTCTATTCTCTAAATAAGGAAAATCATTTTCTAATCTGCAAAATTATTAGAAACCTGGGTAGAAAAATACATAGAGCCTTACTTTGTAAAAAATATTGCTTTCTCCAAGTCTTTTTCCTGCTTCACTGTTTTTACTGTAATTATAATAGAAAACCTTGTTTCCAGTTTTGTTTTGTTTTGGTTTTGTGCATAAATCAGAATCGTCATTGCTGACTGATCATTCGGTGGAGATTTTCAGCTAACTCCCAGCCCTCATCCAGAATCCTTAATTCTGCACTCAGGCTGAAACACATGCAAGGTTCTTTCTCTTTTTTCCTTTGCAAGGTAAACATTTAGAGATATGAGATTTCCCTGTGTCTCTAGATACACTTTATCTTTTAGATAAGTCCCTGCAGGCTGAGGTTTCAGGCTGTTTAATGTCGACCTCCTAAGTTCCAAACTTCCTTAAAGCCTTTAGATAAGCAACCAACTTTAGCAGTAATTACTCAAGGAGTGGATGGAATAGTGAATTAATCCCCAAAGATCTGGATTCAAATCTACTTCAAAACCCACACGTGAAAAATCCCTTTAATGGTCTTGGCTTAATGGTTTCAACTCAATTCTTGAGGAAGGAATGGGTCTTCCTTGACTAAGAGTATCTCGTAAGAATGCCTGCTAGAGAAATCCTTTTTCCGTGATTGATAGATTGATCTCCTTTACAGAGATGGTCACAGATGTTTGTATACTTTTACCTATCCAGTATTGACATTTTGGTAATTTCAAAGTCAAACTGTCTTATATTTTGAACCTAGATTTTGGATATTAGTTCACTTAAAAATTATAAAACACATGCTACCTTTCTTGATCTCTGCACATGGTTTTCTAAAATTCAGAAAAATACACTCTTCCAAAAGAGAAGATTCTGATTCCAGTAGTCTGATGGATAAGCATACTCTACCTGCATGCAACACAATGCATAAGGAGATGGGCAAAATAGTCATGGTGATGGTGGTAGTGGTTGTGGTTGTTGTTTTGATCTGATTCTCATTGTTTTCTTTGTCAATGCAGTTAAAAGGATGCGCAGGGATTCTTGAGTGCCCATGGGCAAATTTCCTTTTCATAAAGGTTGTAGAAATTAGCACCATGGAATTTGGTCACAGGTTTCCTGGGTGACCTGAGGCTGGGTTAGTTAGGGTAAATTCCAAATACTTTCTTAGCCGTGAGTTACTAAATCCTGATAGTCTTGGATCTGTGTAACTCAGGGTAGCTCTTTGCTTGGCTTTGCTCATTGCAGGTTTCCTGTTATCCTGTGATGTTCCCATGGATTCTGTGTTTCCGTGTTTGTGTTAGGTGGAATGGGTTGCTGCAGAAGAAGAATGGAGGGGGAGAAAAGCAGAAACTGCCTGTGGAATAGAATGGCAAAAGTCATAGGGATTAACTTTCCTTGTGATTCTTTTTTTCATAATGAAATTACTGAAGCAATGTCAGTAAACAGGAAACAAGTGATGTGTAAAATAATTAGCACCAAAGGGAACATAATAGGTTACTTATTAAAATCCATAGATGGATTCTATGACCCCATCAAGTCCAGGGACCAGAGATCACATGACTCCGTGTGCCTTTTCTGAGGTGAGCACCCCAATGCACTTTGTCAGCTTACTGGCTTCTGACATTAAATAAGCTTCAGGTATGATTTATTGAGTAGCCTTTTGACAGGAGTGAGAAACTGAAATCTTCTAGTCCTTGCTGAGCCCTGGCTCTATTCTCATTACCTTCTCCAAGTATTACATTTAGTCAACCGAGTTATGTGTAGTTCTGAGAGAATCTCTCCTGCTCCCAGAAGTCATTGTTCCACTCATAATAAAATTATGCTATCAATTTGCCACAAGAGAAACACTGGAGTTCACTAAATTATTGCCATGTGTTTTGCACTAAAGACAAAGTGATACCAATTAAAAAAACAACCACCCCTGGATTCTATTTTTAATGGCGTGCAGGGAGGAGCGAGACTGGCTGGCAAGGGAGGTCATGTCTCCCTTCTACACATTACAAATTTCATTTTCCTTAATTAGAAAATGGCGCTTATGGAGAATGAGCAGGGGGTTTAAGTAGGGAAAGAAGAAGAAGGAAACCTGAACTGAGCTCTAAATAACATGTCAGAAACTGACAACTTGCCTCCCGCAAGACTATTTCATTTGAAAGATTTGCTAGGTTACATTAGGCTCAGATAGATTTTCCTGGATATGGGGCCATAACCCACAGACTAAAAAAATGCCCCAGTTCCAAAGCTCTGCAGATAAGGCACATCCATACTTTGGTTCCATCTCAGCAACCAGTACTTGTAGCTCCTACTTAGGGTAACATTTTCAGGATGCTATATCCCTAGGGATTTGAGCATCTGTTACTATGTAAGAGTGTCATGTCCTTAGATTATCCGTGGGAACCAATATCCTGCCATCTCAATTTATCTTCCACTTGATTAATGAAAGACTTGCCAATAATTTGGCCACAGAAGGAAAGCTTACCCGTCCCATACCCTAAGTAAGTAATGCCTGCCAATTTACCGTCAAGTTAGTGATGAGGTGAATTCAGAATTTTAGATATTATAAATAAGTCAAATCCCATTACAACAGAAAATCTTTATACAATAAAAATTTCCAGCCCAGGCAGTAGTTCACTAATTTTAAATAATACTTATAATGACACAATTTTATGAAGCAATTGTGGATGAGCCCCTTGCAGTATATTACAATGAATTGTATTTGTTCTGAGGATAAACAGGTACAATTTCTTGAGAAAATTGGCACATCATGGAGATGATATGATTTTCCCAATAACACCAGTAAATCATTAACAAATTTAAAAAAAAATAAGGACCTCTATTGCTAGACCTTCCTAGAAACTCTTCCACAGCCCAATAGCAACACTTGCAAAGACAGCAAAATGGATCCAAAGAGAAAATGGTTCTCCTAGACATCACACCAGAATAAAAGTAGGTTGTGTTTTATGAGTGACAGCCCTGACCTTTGGCTCTGTTTCCAAACTAGTTGACCATCTGAAATAATTGCCAGATTGCTTTGGGATTTTTTTTCTGCCTTTTATGTGACAAAGGGATTATTCAGAACCGCAGTGTATAACTCTTAGTAGGTATGCATAACTTTTCGTTGGGTTGAATTCAAATAAGCTAGAGAGTGGGCTGGAGAAGTAAACATGCATGAAAGCCAGTTATTGAGGTGAGAGGGTAGCTATTAGCATGCATTTTCTTGGAGGAGATTAGATTGGAAGTTAGTTTTGAATCAGGAAGAACTGTTTTAGTAGTCATATGGAAATAGTACGAGAGACCATGGAAGTAGGGAAATTGAGTAAAGGAGTCTGGGAGGAACCAGCTCTGCCTGATGAGAGAAAGACATTTGCAAGTGCACGAGGTCCAGTGAGAAAGGCTGACACCCCTGTCCACAGAGCTGCAGCGGGGACAGCATGGAGGAAGGTTCAGTGTTTGACAAAAGACGATGCAGTGTGGTGCGTGAAAGAGAACGGGCTGGACATCAGCAGCTTGGGTCTAATTCCAGCTCAAACAACTTGTGTGATCTTGGTCAGTTTAGCCTTTCTCAGTGTCTATTCCCTCGTCCATAAGAGAATGGGGACTGGGTGATTTTTAAGGTCCTTTCTATCTTTAAAATTCTAATATTTTATGATTCTAAGCCTGTGAACTGAAAATAAAAGTCTAGCCAAAGCAAGTGAGATGAAAAACGATTTTAACCATTGTATTTTGAATTGATTAGAACAAGAGACGCAGAGGCCAGTCGTGGTAGATGATAGGTGACTTACACAGAACCTGAATCAGAGATTTAGCTATTAAAATGAAGAAAAAGAAACCGATTTTATCTCTATTGTTATAACTGTGGCAGGTTTTGGTGGCTAATTCAGCATGGGACGAAAATAGAAAAAGGAGCTACAACTCTGGGCTCTGGCCCCTGGGAGCAGGGGCTTGGGGATTCTTTCCACAATGACAGCAGATCTGAGTGGGGCCTGATGGTTTCTCTGGGAAGATGATTTTGTTTTCACAATAGGTAGCATAAAATAAAGATGAGCCCTGTAGGGAAAGAGGTCAGAATAACAGGAAGCACTGTGGGACCGCACAAGGGGAGGGAAAGGTAGGTCTGAGGGTATAGATGTTATTGCAGTCCTGGGAGCAGATGAGCTCATCCAGAAAAAGAGAGGAGGCTTTGGTGACAGCGGGTGCTTGGAGGAGCTTGGGTCGCAGGGGCAAAGCCACACTTTGATTTAGAGGGTCCCTGAAAAGGACATACCATATCTAGGCATAGAGGACCTTCCTAAGGCAGAAAGCTATATAGAACCAAATTTCAAACATCGTTTAAAATCTCCAACTGGAAAGACCAACTAGGGTTGGAGAAAAAAAAAGTTTGACATCTATTTAAAGCACAAAATTCTTCATAAAAATGGAATAGTAGGCAAAGTAAGAAGCCTGCCTTTCCTCTTGCAAGTTTACATAGGATAATAAATGAGTAAACTTTTTGTGTCATAAAAATTTTGACTCAAATAGACAACCCCCAATTTTCCATAGTTGTGAGGGTAAAAAGTCTTTTAAGAGTGTGGAATTACATCATGGTTTTTTGTTTGTTTGTTTGTTTCTCTTTGTAGCATCCTGATCCCTAACAGGTCCACAGCAAAACAACAACAACAAAAATCTTCCTAATAGTATGTTGTTGATCTGGCTGTGGAAAGCATAGACATTTTGCTGTGGGTGAGTTCCACTCTAAAGTAATTTGCTTCAACAGTGACCATTCATACAATTTTGGCTTGTCACTTTCATAGCAATTTATAAATTTTTAAAAGGCAGCAGTAGTGAAAAATGAAATACCATCTTATAAAAAGTATATCTTATTTAGCTTTTATGTAGAAACTGTGCACAGTGCCTTATCTTGGTATTTTGATAAGCTGTTTCTTAAATCCCTTCTTGCAAGGTAGATACCCCTATTCAGAAGAGCAAACAAACTCACATACCAGGTCAAAGTTACATGTAGCGTTTCACAAAAAGCTATTGAATTTGGAATTATTGAGATGATCAGACCAAATGATTTCTTCACCCAGTCACCTTCATTTGTCAAGGTTGTCTAGAGTGACTCTAGACGTTGATATTTTGAGGATTGTCTATTTTGTTAATTCCTGACCAAACAACAAGGGAGGGACAAATTTGAGAATCTACAAGTCATTATACCTTTGCTATTTAAATATATAAATCAGTGGGACATTTGTGGTGTACCTCCAATATCATATCCGACCTCAAAACACAGTTTAATCAGTCTTTCCTTCACCCACTCACTAAACAATCTATTTCCTAAGGGCCTCTTTCATGGGTTGCTTGTTCACCGTTTGTGTTGACATATTGTTATTGCCAAAGTTCATCTGTATCAAGAAGTCTTTCAAAAATAAGCATATTCCTTGTCAAGTCTTCTCATTGGGTAACACTAATACAGAGGAACCCTTGGATCTCAAACAAATGCTTTTTAATGAGTTTGAAATTCTTCTGAAAACAGTTATCTTTTCCCCTTGAATGCAATGAATGAATCATCCTTGTTATCCATCCAGTCCTGACTATATTTGGAAAAATACATGAAAATTGTACAATTTCCTCAGAAAACTGGGCATTCATAATAAAAAGGAATAGTATAACAGGTTGAGTCATTTTATGAGAATATGTTATTTTGTGACTCTTAAATCTTTATTTAAAGAAGTGCATTGAATACAATATCAAATATAGTCAGCTCATAATTACAGTAGAGCTACATTTTATAATACATCTTTCACATGGTTCTCAGGAACACATTCCTCTACCAAAACTCAATTGCACTCACTTTTGGACAAGCCTGTGCTCAGGAAAGGAGAAATGGTTGTTTACCATCAACTTTATAGAAACTGTCAAACTAACTGAAGAAAAGTTTTGCTCCATTAAGAAAATGCACCTCCCTCAGGAGATCGAGACCATCCTGGCTACCACGGTGAAACCCTATCTCTACTAAAAATACCAAAAATTAGCTGGGCGTGGTGGCAGGCACCTGTAGTCCCAGCTACTCGGGAGGCTGAGGCAGGAGAAAGGCGTGAACCCGGGAGGCGGAGCTTGCAGTGAGCCGAGATCGCACCACTGCACTCCAGCCTGGGCGACAGAGCAATTCTCCATCTCAAAAAAAAAAAAAAAAAAGAAAAGAAAATGCACCTCCCACTCCTTGCAGGCAGAAACTATGGTCGATTTGCCATCCAAGATCCTGGGTGCCTGCCATAGTGCCTGGTACATAGTAGGAAACTCACCTAATACTTATCGAATAAATGCAAACAGAGCAAGTAAAATATTTGATGTCTGTATTAAAAGATGCCCTAAAGGGTCTTATCTGAGCAGCAAAAACTGTTCAATGGTACTAATGCTTTATTTGCAGGTAATGGGGAATTCATAATGTAAAATAATATTCCTGTCAATTCTGAATAGTTGCTTATAAAGTAAAGCTCTTAACTGAGCTAAATATTGGCTAATGTAAATAAAATAAATTATAAGTGGGAAAGATATTTTAGATAATTTAACCTAAAACTCTAATTTTATTTAAAAAAAAAACAACTGAGATACAGAGGGGGAAAATGATTTTCTGAGGGCATTAGAGATAAAGCCATAGTCAAACAGATCAAGGCCCCAGATCCAGAGTCATTTCTAATACACCACACACTGCCTCCAAAGTTTTTTCATTTCAATTGTTAAATTATCTCAGAAAGAAAAAAATAATACATTAAAGGATGCAGTATGATCATATGATGAGCTTCTTTTCTACGTAACTTTATATTGCTGTTGTAACCTTGGTTTTAAGAAAAGTTAAAGCTCTCTCTTTCCTGATTATTATTAGATTTTTGTGTTCATGAATGCTTTGAAAAATTAATAACTAAGACACTGAATTGAGATGTTTTAAACAAATTTTATTAAATGAAATATTTACAGTCCATCCAAATGGATATTTGTAATTTAAAAAAAATGCAACATTTAAGGAACCTGAACAAGTCTTCAAAAAATTTAGTTTGGGTTTGGGCTGAATATATTACTGGATGGCTTTTGGCTTAAAAATTGCTGTATGCAGAAGTTGGGGAGGGAGGCTGAACAAAAACATCATAGGCACATACCTAAATTATTTAATGAAAAGAAGAATTTCTCCTCCGCTAAAAAAAAAAAAAAAAAAAAAAAAAAGAATTTCTCAATCTGGAAAAAAGATAATACTAACTGAAAACAAGCTACCATTGGAAACTTAACAACCAGCTAAGTGGCTCCCACTACCATACTGAATCTGTGACCTTGGACTCTAACCAATTATGAAGACCCAGGGCAGCCAGTGAACAAAGCAATTACAATGGGAGTCAAACTATTAAGGAGCCAAGAGTTCAGTAGCTTTATGTCTCTGCCAAGGTATCCCTAGAACACTATATAATAGGAACTGAATAATATTAACATTCCCACATGGTAGTTTAAAACAACTTACAGTGTATTCTAATCCAAGCAGATTTTTCATTTTGATGACTATGGGAGTGGTTATTTTATTTTTAGATGTACTTTTACAAACATCTAAATTGAAATAACCGGTAGCATAAAATTGCCAGTGATTTAGCTGGCTATGAACTTGTAACCACATACACTTGGAAGATTTTTCTTTCTCCCTTTAGCTCTCAGGTAAATTTCACTGCATGACAGCATTTCATGCTAGGCAAAGCTCATACAGGAGATGAAAAAGCATGAAGCATAACAAACATCACAAAGCCAGTACAATTACTTGTTTATAAAGAAAAACAAGGAATGTAAGATAAGTGGAAAGGTGCCCGTTGAACGGTATTTTAAATGCCTTCAAGTTAAAACCATCAGGGATCAGAAAGCAGAAGGCAAATTCTAGAGGCTAGTACACCAAGGGAAGAGGCTGATGAATTGCCTTGTGCACGTTTTAATTAAACTATCATCTTGAGAATTTTTTGTGTATTGATTTGCACAGTACTTAAAAAAGCTTCTTTTCCCCCTACCTCCCTCCTTTGAATGTTAAAGCTTTGTGCCTTCAGCCTGACTCTATGAAAAGAAATTACTCATCTTTGGAATTGTTACGGAGGAAAAAAAAAAACACAAATGGGTGGATATGTTCTCCTCTCCTTTTCAATATGTTTAAATTTCAACTGTTCATATAATTATGCTGGCATGTATTTCTTCCTGGCTCTAGTCATGCAGAAAAATTTTAAACATGAGAAATTGGACAACTCTAATGTGGTGTAAAATCTACTTACGCATTGTATTTCTTTCAATATTCGTTACCAATAGTATGCACATTGTTAAAATTAAAAGAAAATGTTAGCTTTTATGCCCTAATGCATTTATGTGATACGCATAGCTGACAAATATTTTATTAATGTTGAAAAGAGGAAGTTTGAAAAATAAAAGAAATGTTAAAGATAGGGGTGGCTTCAGGCAGAGGTGACAGTGACAACCATTTAATAATAATCACCACTTGTATCGCACCAATTAGAAGAGCACTTTACCAATAAGACTTAGTTTCCTAACACCCTTATGAGTTACTTATTCTTCTGTACAGAGAAGTAAACCAATGCATAAATTGAAGTGGTTTTCTCAGGGGCTTTTGGAAAGTCATATAAATAGAGTCAAACAAAAAGCGTTAGGATACTCAATTCACAAGTCAAAATGTGAAACAGGTAGTACGATTTCACTGTTAATCCCTTCTGAATAAGTTAAAAATTTGTGTCTCCAAATTTCCGCCCCCCGCCCATCCCCACCACACACACACACATACACATAAATGCTAAACAAATGGGAAGAAGAATACTTGGCACTAGAGTCTGGGATTCATTAAAAAGGATTATCTCTTTCTGAGGTATCAATTTCTCAATGGTCTCTAAACCATGCAGGTTATGTAAAAATGCAAAATGACTTGATGGAGGAGATTAAAATTCCATGATGTAGATGGAGATGTCCTTCCTCAGTGACTAGATTCTCAGCCAACTATACGTATATGTGTATGGGTATGTATGTATACACATATCCAGTCTTTGTGAATAGTGGCCTTGGGAAGACCATCTAATTTTTAGGGCTTTTTTCTTAGACCACAGACCCTATAGAAAGCCGCACTGCTCTGATGCTGAGATAGTGTTCCTACTTGTTCAAGAGTGAGTTCAAAAGTGAGCCTAGCCACCTAATTTTCACTAGCAGCACAGACTGGAAATGCCCAGCAGGATTACAGCTTTGAGACTCACTCTGGAGTACAACAGACTATCCCGCCTCTCTCAGATCAGACCCTAAAGTCTGTTCTAAAATTGTCCACTGCGGGTGCTGAGAGAAGGGGGCCCAAACATAGCGTGTGTTTCATGTCAAACTAATGGGCTACCCTGGAGAGATTTCAGAGTTCTCATTTGTTTACTCACTTGGGCCCTCAGTCAAGGTCTGATCTTTGGAAGAGCAAATTTTTCCAAATTTTAAATAATCTCTTTCTAGCAAGAGGCTATGAATTCCTTTGTCCATCACTTTTTGGCTACTCGGAGCCACCTTCAACGTACCACTCAAAGCTTTTCCTCATTTAACAATGGGCTGTAATATACTAGTTCTGAACCTTTGCTGGGTCATGGACTTCTCTGACAATGTAATGAAACCCACATATCCCCAGAGGAATATGTACATATAGACAGACAGAAGACAGACAGACACACACGTGCACACACACACGCACACATACAATTTTGCCCACAATCTTAGGGCCCTTCAATGGACCCTCTAACAATTAAATCCAAAAACAAATGAACAAAAGCCAGCAACAACAACAAAGAAGCTTCCTATTCTAACAAGTTTGGTGGAAATATGTTAACTAATCTTAAAAAAAGACCATAATCACTATTCCTCATTTTCTTGGTGGATGAAATTTAAATTAATTGAATTTTTAAAATGGCAACAGATGGTTCTCACTTTATTAGATTTTAAATTCATAAAATTATGAGCAATACCTTTTGGGTTGTTCTGTATGATACAGCCAGGGGCCACTATAGAGGCCTGAGCACTCTGTACACTGCACAATTCCAGGGCGCATCATATGCACAGACAACGCTGTGATCAGCACCCTCAGAGTCATGCAACTCGGCATCTCTTATCAATGTTTAACACATGGATATTGAATGGCACCACCCAACAGCACATCAATTTTAGCAAAATGCTATTTCAGTCATTAGCGATTAAGTCTGCTTTGGTTATAATTATTCTCCTCTAAATGGTGACTTTTTTCCTAACGTTTATCTCTGTATGTTAAAAAAAATATAGTATATGTCTAAACAGCCATTAGATCTTAAAGAATATCACTATTACACATAAACTTTTCTTCCTTGGTGAGCTTCATGCTAATAGGGATTTTGTGCACTGCCTTTCAGTGATTTGTCACCGCCTTAGCGTCCCTCTTTGTGAAATGTCTGATTATCTGCATATCTGTCTATTAATTTGTTTATCTGTCCGCCTATCTATAGAAATTTTAAACGGTGTAATAACTTTAAGAATAGCGACACTAATGTAGTATTAGATTAAAAGAATGTTACTTTATATGGGTGTAAATGTAATTTAGAGGCACTTAGAGAAAGCTCTATACTTAGCATGATTCTTGGCCAGCGAAGACAGGTTGATCCCACTCATTTTGGGATTGCTAATTTGTCGTTAATTAGGAAGATTGATTCTGTTCTGTGATGCATAGGCCCAACCCCATATGCATTTTTCTGGTTTCCGGGGCACTTCCCTAATTGCCATTGTTGTTTCAAATGTGCAACAATGTCACAGGGCCTTACAAAATAGAAGTGCTTTGTGGCTTCTAAAAAGCAAGCATCAACATTGTTTCAATTTTGTTGTATGCCATTAAGATTATGCTGGTGTTATTTTGAACGAACTTCTGCTTCATTCCATTCCATATTTTAAAAGTTACAACACAAAAGCTGTATTCTGATTTGAATTTTAAGTGAAAGAAACGCCTTGGTAGCAAAAATTCTTTACTCTGTCTTGAAGTAATATCAGCCTCAGATACAGTAGTACACCCATCAAGGTTGTGCTATTCTGTACAAAACAGCATTTATTTTCAATATGTTAACTGTTTGTTTATCTTCCCCCGTGATATACTGAGTTTGCTGCTATAGGCTTTTTTCTTCTCTCTCTCTTAGCTGATGACAAATTTTAATCATTTGACTGTCCTTCACGACAATTACTTTAAGATGAGTTATATTTTCTTTATTGGAATGAAGTCAGGGAATCTATCAAAACTAGTGAAAGGAAATTTTCTAGGAATGTTTTCAAACATAGACATTAGGAATGGGCTGAACCAATACAGAAAAAAATGTGGAAACTTGGGAGTGTGAAGGAAACCACTTACTCACCGCAATTTTGATGCCTACCATTGCCAGGCAGGTAACTCAGGCAACTTTTGAACTACATGGTTTATTTCAGAGTGGTGGAAACTGGGTAATTAAAAACCATATCAAACCCACAAAGAGGGGTCTAATTTCACTTATGTATTTCACCTGCTATATAATGTGATGGATAAAATAACTCATGTTTGTACTTATAGAAAGATGTGCGTATATATGATGAGCATACATGAACAGTATATGTTTACATTTAAAGTTAGTGTCCCAGTCTTATATCTTTCCTCTTCTTTAACAACCTTGGTATTTCGGCAAAGCTTTTGTCATTTTTTTTGCTTATGACTTCAGAAACAAGTTGGAAATTCTTTTAATGGGCTACTTTTAAATGTGCTAAACATAACCTCAGAAACAAAACAACAAAATAAATTAAAAACCTAGACGCCGAGGACATGGGAATGAGGAATGAGCGATAATGCATATCGCTCATCGGAGGGTCTTTAAACCTATATGTTTGCACCTTGTCAGCGTAACTTACAGCTTTAAGTGCATAACGGAAGAGCCTTTGGTTGTGCCTTTACCCATGGCTTAGTGACCCTTGCCAGCCTCAGTGACCTCTGCTGGTATTACTGGGAGTTGGTACTTTGGCAGCTCCTTTTTATTTCTGGGTGACCCTTAATGTTTTATATAACCATTCCTTGTGCAATCAGCTCTACATATGTCTGTGGTTTATTCTCTGTGGATAACTTTTTTTTTCTCTCTTTTTTTTTTTTTTTAAGACTGAGTCTCACTCTGTCACCCAGGCTGGAGTACAGTGGTACGCTCTCACCTCACTGTAACCTCTGTCTCCTGGGTTCAAACAATTCTCCTGCCTCAACCTCCCAAGTAGCTGGGATTACAGGTGCCCACCATGGCAGTCGGCTAATTTTTGTATTTTTAGTAGAGATGGGGTTTCACCATGTTGGCCAGGCTGGTCTCGAACTCCTGACCTCAGCTGATCCACCCACCTTGGCCTCCCAAAGTGCTGGCATTACAGGTGTGAGCCACCACACCGGGCCTCTGTGGATAACTTTTAATCCTCAACTGATTTCTTCTTGACAATCAATATTTTCTGCTGAGTTGTCACCTCTGTCATCAATCTCTGTATGTTTAGAAAATCCAAACCAATCCTAATATTAGCCCACATCAAGTATAATTGGAGAAATAGGTTTGCTGCCTCCTTCAAAACCACATATTCAGTCTGCCCACTAATGTTCCTTGAGCATCTACCATTGCATAAGTACCTGCCATGGTGCCAGGAGCTGTGCTAGGTGAGGTCTATTCAGAAGTGGGACAAAGCGGACCCTCTGCCTTCATGGTGCTTCCAGTTCAGAATCAAATGTAAATGACACAAGTACAAAACTATTACATCAGTTGTTTAGAACTTGGAGTGTATTCTCCCTGAAGTTTAATGTTATAGTTATATGCAGAGGCCCAAACATGCCCACAAAAGCCTACACAATACTCTTGTACAAATTTCATCTCAAAATGTAGGGAAACTCCATACAGTTGGGGGAGAAAATAAAATCTAAAATGAGAAAAATAGTTGCATGCACAAGGAAGATTATACTCCATACCCACAGGTCAGAGCAGACTGCCTTGGCCAGAGCTGATATTTATTGGTCTTTGGAAGGGAGCTCTTTCCTTTCTGGTTCCTCCACTTCTTCCTTCATCTTACTGACTCACTACAGTGAAATTCAGCTGTTGAAAAGAATGAGACACATGTAAGTAACATGTCTTTAAGTTGAGAGATTTCTTATATTGATATGAATATTTGATTGGTAATATGTCTGCAAATATTTATAATGCTAAGCGCTAGAGAGACATCAGCAAACCAGAGTTGCAACCCTGCCCTCATGGAGTTTCCAGTCTATTGAGGAAGACAGAAGAGTTATATAATTAGTTATTGTTTGTTTTTATTTAAAATGTTTATAATGGAATAATCTATGATCAGTTAGACATGAGCTGTGAGTTATTTTATTTTGCTTTTCTTTCTTTCCCTTCTTTCTTTTTTTGATCTTTTTTTATAAGCAGTGCCACTCATTTTCCAAGAGCGTATGAGGGTTAATGGTGCAGTCCTCAGCCATCCAGAATGAAGGAATTGGCCCACAGGGGAAGATAGAAGATACTATTTTCAATTGGTTCTAACTAAGCCAAGAAAAACAATATTGACTGTGTTCTAATCATACCATTCTTTAAAAAATATCTAAGTACTCTTCTATGTTATCTAATTGTTCCTCAGAAGACTCTTCTCAAATATGGGTCACATCTTTTTAAATCTCCACTTATATACAAGATTAGGTAAGAGAGGGTACATAAACTCTCTGACATTACTTAGAAGAATAGTTTGCATACACACACAGGTAGTATTTGGTACTTTTTCTTAAATCACTTCTTATGAAGAGGCAGTAGGATACAGTAGAAAGGAGAGATTTTGGAACATAAAGGATGTGAGTTTGCATCTGGCCTCACTATGAACTATCGGTTTGGACCTGAACTTGGACCCTCAGCTTCCTCATCCATCAAACTGGGATAATGATTTTGATTCAGAATATTATTGTGAGAACTGTATGACAGTTGGTAGGAGCTCCAAAAAGTAACTCTTGTTACTGTTGTTGTTTTAATTGTTGTTATGTCACATTTTCTGTTCTCCGTCTATTCCTGGAAAAACCCTGTACATTTTTCTGCATATGGTAGGAGATTAATAAATAGCATTATTTAACAGATAGCACAGAAAGTGAATTTCAGGAATTTCATACTCCCTTTCTGCAAATAGTTCATCTTACTATTATGCAACGTTTTTGTTTTTCATAAGATTTTTAATGCTTTTGATGCTGGAGTATTTTCACAGAGGCATTCTGAAAATAAAGACAAATGCCTCTGGTAATTTGAGCACTTCATGGCTTCTAAATGATGGTGGTTTATGTCACAGCAAAATGGTCATGAAAACCAGAAATCTTGGCCGGCTGTAAATATTTTTTTCAGCAGTCTTTTTTCCTTCCTCTAAGCGTTTGTTTATTTATGTTATTTATCAAATATTTAAATTTAAATACCTGAGTTTTATAATGTGTACCATTGAGGTACCAACAGCTGACAGGATCTATTACAGGCTTCTAAATACAGAGAAAATGACTTATTGTGGACATCCTAACACATGTAGAGAAGGGAACAGACATTATTTTCAGAGATTTCAGTTAACATTACATCCCAGAGAGAGTTTCCTTGGTCACTTCCTCTATAGTCTATTGTTTCTTATATTAAAATAGAAACACGTTTTCTCATCCCTCCGACTGTCATATTTCTTAAAGATTTTAAAAAAAGAAAAAGGTGTTAACGTCAAGATGCTGTGAGAGAAGCAACACATCTAATGAACTCATACAGGGCTCTTGAAACGGTACATACCATCTCCTTTCAAAGATTAACAAGGTCTGAAGACGAGAATAAACAACATGTAGATGTTATTTTCTGGTAATCCCACTTTGCGTTACTTTCTTTTTTTCCTTTCACCTTATTTTCCCATCAGAACCCTTCCTTCCTTCGTTTCCTTCTGCCCATTCTTGCCTTTTTTCCAGGTTCTCTACCTGCCTCCCTCAGATCCTCTCTGTGGAAACAGTTCATCTTGCTTCCTCAGGCCACTTACTTCTGTACCCCTGGTTTATATGCTCCTTTACATCAGACCCCCCCATCACTCATCAGACCCTCTCTCATCTTCAGGGGGGCTAGCCTCTCAGCAGGATTGGCAGGCCTTGCAAATCTTTTGGCTGCTGTAATAAAATCTCCAGTTGCTGAGATTTATGAGGTCAGATGCATGTAGAAGAGGAAGCACCTACAGTTCATGAAATTGTAAAGAATGCCAAGCGCATAGGTAGGAAGAAAAGATGCCCAAATTCTGGACAGTTTGTATTTTTGCCAACCTGGTTCGTGTTTCCCTTAATTTATCATCCAGGTATTGCAGGTATTCAAATGGCCAATTCAGATGCTTTTTGGAGCTCTTGAGATATCCGTTTACATAATTAATAGAAATATACCAGCAGGTGACTATAATGTGATTATAAAGTACAGTCCTGGCTGTTGGGGTGTATTGAATACTTTTAAATGAAATATGTGGAGTGTGTGCACGCATGCAATGTGTTTAAATGAATGCAGCCTTTCCAATCAGCCAGAAAGAGAGAAAGGATGTAAATTGCTAGCATGTGTTGTTCAAAATGCAAAAGTAGGAAAGCAATATTGATCTGTGCTTTGGATGTTTATTTACATCAGTTGCACAGTGTTAAGATGTCTGGCCATAATTATCAAGACCTGCCCACCTGTCAAACCACAATTGGGTTATTTCCCCATTGTCTTGCAGCAGTAAATCTTCAGGTCTGGATGGGCATTAGACAAATGGAAAAAGGCTACTTTCCCAGAACATGTAATTCATTATGGAAAACAGGTGCCTGCTGAAGATTTTTGCCTTAATGCAGACATATTTTATTATTCATAAAATATTAATGTGAGTAGTCACCACCAGAGTCGTGTGGGTTGTTTTCATCTAAAATTTTCAGTTTTAATGTGAAGAGAGAAATTGTAAGGATTCTCCAAACCTTGTTTTTTTGAAAAGGTAAAACCATTCCATAAATAGTTTCATTCCCTTGCTCTCCCAAAATAGGTTCCAACGACCCTGGCTCTGACTTGCATAATGTACAAAAATAAGTCTGCTTTAATGTTGTATGCAGTAGGTGTTCTGTCCAGGGACAACCTTGTAGTAGGGACAGAGTGACCTTTCAAGAAAAAAAAAAAGGAAATGAAATATACTTTCATTTTCCAGAAATATGCATGCAAGTAAAAATTTGACAGCCTGGAAGAACATAAGCAAATATATCTTTTTATTTGAAGATAAAAAGAAGCGGGGCTGGATAGGAAAGGGAAAAAACCTGTGAAAAAACGGATGATGCAGTTTTTACGAATAAGCAGCTTAATGTATCTTGGCACCCACAGTAAGCCTTGTAGGAGCTCAAAGTGCCTCAGGCAATCTGTGAGCAGAATAGCAATTTTATTACTTTGTCATTAAACCAATTTCACAGCAGTATTGTTTGTTAATGAGCAGCGGCAAACGAGCGAAGATGTCACACACTGGAATAGCAGAGAGATTTGTGACCCAAGCTCACAGCACTAAGATGGAAAGACCACGGCTATAAAAAAGGAAATACTTTGGGATGAAATGCAAAGTCTATACAGCAGAGCTTGTGTTTATGAGCTACCATTTTGCTAAGAGCTGTGAGAGAAATAAAGGTCTGGAAATATGCAGTTAAAACAGGGCCTATAAAATTAAAACCAAATTAAAGTATAGCAGAGGATTACTGCACAGACTGTACTCGACAAAATATATTTTAAGTGACGAGGTGAAATCTAAATCAGTTTTGTTTGAATTTGGTTGGTATTTATGAAATTCAATTTAAAAAAATGAAAAAATATCCAAACAAAGCAGCCGCCTCACCCTTGTGTGGTCTCTGAGCCATAAACGTGCATCACTTTGAGGAAATTCAACTTGCCAATCCTTAAATAATTAGCAACTTCTTGATTCACAGGGTGCGCCCCTCCATCTTCGTGAAAGCCTTCTCTGTTACTTTATCTCTTCGTAAGGACGTTGCCCATGTATAATAAACACTCAGGCGGAGCCCTCATCTGCCTGAGGCTGGGAGTCAAGTGCACCTAGCAAGGCTGGAATTGAGCTCATCATTTGATAGGACTTTCTCTTTTTTTCTCCTTTTTTACTTTTCTTTTTCTTCCTTTTTTTCTTTTTCTTTCTGTTCCTGTTTTGTTTTTGTTTTTGTTTTTTTGAGCTAGGGCTGCCCTTACAAAGAACTTGGGAGACAGCCCTGAGGGATACAAGAAACAGTGCCAGACAGTCACTGCATCCCTGCAAGGCGTCCCGAGGTGAGTGTGCTGCCCGGGCGGTCTTGCAGTGCTGATGCGCAGGAAGAAGTAGTTCAGGCCACCAGTTCTGGCATCAGACTCACCTACTCCAGAAGGGAGGATGGGGTGAAGGTGGGAGCCTGAGAGGAAATTAAGGAAGGTGATGATCAATCCATAACTGTATCTCCGTTTGCAAGAGAGATTGATTAGAAATATTTCTGGTTGTCACACTTGCTGCGGAGACACCCCACTTCTTTGTCAGGGAAACTCATCCATTTGGAGTTGAGACTGACCCGATTTGTGGGGCCTAGATGCTAAAATGTCCAGAATTGTGCAGGGATTGATTCCATGGGAAAGTCCCAGCAGGTCCGCTCCCGTAAGCTCACAGCCAGTCATGGTCAAGTTCGGTGCCTCGTAGGCTTTGAGGTTCGCGGCAAGTCTATGTAGTTAACTCTCATAACCTTTGGGACGACAGGCCAGTCCTCACTGGCGCCCTTTATAATTCAGGTTGGCTGCCTATGTGTATTTCATATTTTTCTCTCATGACCCCAGCTTGGATTCTTAAGGTCTTTATGAATTTTAAACTTTGGTTTGGTTCTGTTGTTTTCTCTGCTTTCTTTTCTGACAAAATTTTTAAGTGGTTTTTGGACTGATTTGGTGAAAGGGAACTCTGCAAGAAATGTTCATGGCCGCGATCTCAGCCGTGCACACAGTGGTGGGAGTTCAGCTTTAAGACTGTTTTCTGCCTGACAGGGCAGGACCCCCAGACAAATCACTGGCTGGCTCTGTGGTAGTTGGCAGCCATTCAAGACTGCTCTTGTGCCAGGAGTATTACTAGATAGCCAGACAGATCAATTCACTTTTATATTCCCGCCATTATTTATAGCCCACTGTATATCTACTCTTGCTTATGAAGTAATGATTAGCAAATACAGTACACATAAAACATGGGCATTTGTTCTGGAAAGGGCTTTCTCCTGCTGATATTGCAGGTAGTTTCACAGGTCACAGAACCTTAAAAAGGATTTAAAGGGCATGTCTTGTGTAGCATTTGTTCCTTTGAAAATGATGCTCCTTTCCCATTTTTGAGTAATTGAAGAGGATAGAAAGGTTTTCTCATTGCTTATGTTTCACTGAATTCTCTGCAGCCCCTTTTCCCACAGATGTTTCAGCCAAACCTGTATGGAGGGAGGTGACATGGCATGGCTTGCTGTTTAAAACAGCTACGGTATTTTATGCTTCCCTTTTGAGTGTGTCAAGGTGAACAAAAGGAGAGCCTCTAGAACGCATGGGAGGGAATTTGGGACAGGACCTTTTACATGCTGGGGGAAACTGACAGGACTCAGTGAGGAAAGACTTTTGTTTGTGTTTTCTTCTCTCTCTTTCTCTGCAGAGCGCATGATCTATATCAACATGCTTCCTGGTCATACTAAAGAATCTCAGCTAGTGGTGATCTACCAGTTTCTGTGAGGATTATTACTGTATTAATGCATTTTGGGAGGTGTTCATTCAGTTCAGAGTGAATGCTTTGGAGGACATTGCACAGCTTGAATCATGGGGCATCAGGGATAGCTTGACTTTTCCTGAAGGATGTATGGTGGCCATAGACTAGTTGGTTGGAAGCTTGCATTCTGTAAGCCTGGTATCAAATGCACGCATTAAGCCATGTTTTCCTAGCAGAATGAACATATATGACAAAAAGAAAAAAGAAAAAAAAAAGCTCAGAACCTTAGAACAGGATGATATCATCAGAAAGAATAAGGGAAAGTAGGCCAGAATTAGAAAACATCAAGCTCATTGGAAAACTGCTATACTTGCATTGCTTCCTCCTTGGTTCATTGTACAATGGCCTTAATTCAGGTGACATTGCAAGTACCTTTTGTGCCCTCCAGAAATTAAGCGCATTTTGTATTGTGTGTGCAGCTTGTTTTTCTTCTGTTGCAGCAGACAAAGTTGTGACATATTATTGCTAAGGAGATTGACAACTCATAAGAATAAATATTGTCTGTGGGCAAGATTTTTTTGTTTGTTTCCAGAGAACATTATTAATTTCAGATTATATTAAAGACTTACATGGCAGGAGACTTTCTTCTAGATAACTAAAAACACTGCGTAGAAAGTTATACTATGTTTGGCCGGGAGCGGTGGCTCATGCCTGCAATCCCAACACTTTGGGAGGCCAAGGCAGGCAGATCACAAGGTCAGGAGTTCGAGAGCAGCCTGATCAACATGGTGAAACCCCATCTCTAAAAAAAAAAATACAAATATTAGGCGGGTGTGGTGGCATGCGCCAGCTACTCGGGAAGCTGAGGCAGGAGAATCGCCTGAACCTGGGAGGCGGAGGTTGCAGTGTGCTGAAATCACACCACTGCACTCCAGCTTGGACAAGAAAAAGCAAAACTCCATCACAAAAAAAAAAAAAAAAAAAAGAAAAGAAAGTTACTGAGGTTTCCAAAGGGACTTACAGAATTTCATACAGAAAACAGGAGTAGAGGTAGATACTCCTCAAGGACTTTTTGTTGGTTTGTTTCTGCCCTTTTAGATGAACTCCCGTAAAATGTAACATTTTAAAAAAAAAAAGGATCTTAGTAGTTAAAACGTAAAATGAGGTGAAAACAAACAAACACACACACAAAAAAAACCCTTTTGATTCTGTATAAAAATACCTCTTTACCACACTATCTTATATTTTATAGCCCTTTACAGTTTTCGGGGCACTTTTATATATGCTGTCTCACTTGATTCTCACATCAGCTCTGTGAAGTGAACAAGGTTTTTCCCTTTTTACAAATGAAGAATCACAGACTCTTCCAGGCTTGAGGGCTTGTTCACTGTTGCAAAGCTCCTCGGGGTCAGACTGGAACTAAACCTTTAGGTTCTAACAGACCAATGCTCTCCCTTCTACTCCTTCCAGTTCTTTTCTGTGTGCTGTGTTATCCTGTGGAAAGAGCTCAGTTTAATTTTTTAAGATTGGGAAGGCAAACTTGCCAGACAAAAATGATATCCCTAAGCCAAAATGTTATTTAAGCATATTCATTTCCATATCAGTCCACATCAGTGAACATGGAAGTCCTTGGATACTCTGGGAATATCTCATCATGTCTGACCTTGGAGGGTGAGATTTCCCACACGGAAGCCCTCGTACGTAAGGGCAAACTAAGTCAATGTTTAAATTATCATTTGGCTTCCTTTGGTTTCTCTTTATAGCTGCTCTTCCTCGGGCCTTCCAACCAGCACTTGAGTCTTTGTTTCTTGTTGTTTTAGTGCCAACTATCTTGTAGTCATCTTGACAGGACCACTCACATTTCATTTTTTTTTTTCAACAATGCCAAGAGGTCACTAGCGTATCAGGCTCCACACTGTGTTTTAAGTATGGAGTTATGCTAAGTGGTGCTGAAACACAAGCTCTGGGAACAACACAAAAGGTGGGAGCACACTTTGGGTGAACCAAATTCTTTCCCACTTTGGATCAGGAGAAGACAGACCGACAGTGAGGCAGAAAGCAACCTTCAACTCCCGAAGTTAAAATCAGAGACTAAGCGCTTTGGTGTTTTTCCTTGAAAATGCTAGGAAGATCACTTCCTTGAAATTATTTCAAACCACATGAAATAGCATAGGGTATCAGGAAAACTGAGTCTGAGTATAGTTAATGACTTCTAACACAAGCTGGGTGGCTGTCCCTTGAACAGAATGTATGTTTATGCTTCATGTTCTATTGGAACTGATCATTTCGCATTTTCTTTTCCATGCTGCTTCTTTTGGTCCTGTGATTGATGTAATCCTCAGGGTCACATGGGCTTCCTCTGGTCAATCCTACATATTTCACAGGCATCACAAGATACCTTTTCTTGGTGATACCTATCATCAAGGCAAACATCTCATTAAAAATTTATCCAAGGTGGTTTGGCAGCTTTATTCTACAGGGGCTGCATCCTAGAAAGCTTTATATGCCATGTTTGATTAACAAATGGAGAATTTACTAGATTTATTTGGCTCTTCGAGGTTAAAAATGAACAACAGAGGTTTTTTTTTGTTTTTGTTTTTGTTTTTGTTTTTGTTTCCTGGCCCTTCTGAAACCTTTGGGGTGTGCTTTTACCAATAGAAAACAAGATCTGTTACCTCCCGGCCGTGAGCGCTGGTTAAATTTCAGCTTCCACCCATATTTGTCAGACTGGTCAGTTCCAGTCTAGGTAAAGGATGTAGAACAACAGATTCCACATGACTTCCAGAGTAGTTTTTCTTTTTAAATTTAAGGACTTGATTACTTTATAACTTTTTATTGTTTTATCCTCAGAACACAGGTGATTCAGAGAGCATAGTTCTCATACACTAAGTCAAGACTGTATTTCTACTGTCTTCATTTGGTGAAAATGAGAAATAAGAGATTGTTATCTGCCAAAGGAAGCATGGAGGTCCATTTTCCCACATTTGTGATCCGTAAGTCATCATCCCATGTGGGCTCAACTTATAGCAGACCTGTTTTTATTTATCAGTGAAACAGGTTCTGCATCATTCTCCCCTTTAGCCTTCTAAGATCTCTAAGAATTCTTTTTTAAAAAGAAAAAGGTGGTACCTGAAGATCAGTATAGACTGGGCGCCGTGGCTCACGCCTGTAATCCCAGCACTTTGGGAGGCCGAGGCGGGTGGATCACCTGAGGTCGGGAGTTCGAGACCAGCCTGACCAATGTGGAGAAACCCCGTCTACTAAAAATACAAAACTAGCCGGGCGTGGTGGCGCATGCCTGTAATCCCAGCTACTAGGGAGACTGAGGCAGGAGAATCACTTGAACCCGGGAGGTGGAGGTTGCGGTGAGCCAAGATTGAGCGATTGTACTCCAGCCTGGGCAACAAGAGTGAAACTCTGTCAAAATAAAAATAAATAAATAAATAAATAAATAAATAAATAAAAGCAGTATAGGTTGCTAATTGTTGCTGGGACTTTAATCTCCAGCCTCCATTTCTTCTTATTTTTCTTATTCCAGCATCAGTATCCATGCTCCAATGACTATGTAGTTTAACTTCCTTCATCCTTGACTTCAAGGAACAATAACTAGATGGGTATGTTGTTCTTACATGCCTAAATATTTGGACGAATAATTTGTGAGCTCTAAATAAAGATCCACCTATTGTGTTTATGCTCATCCATGTCAGTGGAAGGAGAAAATGATACTCTGAAAGACAAAATCTAGCAAGATAGCTTAAAATTCAGGCTATCTCACTTATTACTTGCTCTATTTCATCTACATTCTAATAATGGGTCATTGTAGATAAAATACCAAGTGCAAGTCAATAACACAAATTTTGATGTTCATCCTCCAATGTTTAGGTGATTATAGAAATTAGTGCTATGATTGGACCACTGTACACATAAACTAGCCACTAATCAGAATTCTTTTGGTAATATTGAGGATTTTTTAAATTACTGTTTCCAATTTTTTTTTTTTTTTTTTTTTGAGACGGAGTTTCACTCTTGTTGCCCAGGCTAGAGTGCAGTGGCGCAATCTCGACTCCCACAACCTCTGCCTCCCGAGTTCAACAGATTCTCCTGCCTCAGCCTCCTGAGTAGCTGGGATTACAGGCATGTGCCACCACGCCCAGCTAATTTTGTATTTTTGGTAGAGACAGGGTTTCTCCATGTTGGTCAGGCTGGTCTCAAACTCCTGACCTCAGGTGATCCACCCAACTTGGTCTCCCAAAGTGCTGGGGTTACAGGTGTGACCCAACGTGCCTGTCCCTCCAAAATTTCTTAAGTACATAAAACATTGATAATATTTGTACAAGTATTTGTCCAAAAATTTATCCAAATATGCCCATTATTTGGATAAATCTTTATTTATTTATTTATTTTTGGAGACAGAGTCTCCCTCTGTTACCTTGGCTGGACTGCAGTGGCATGGTCATAGCTCACTGCAGCCTCAAACTCCTGGGATCACGTGATTTTTCCCACCTCAGTCTGCAGAGTAGCTGGGACTCAAACTCCTAAACTCAAGCAATCCTCCTGCCTCTAGGCCTCCCAAAGTGGTGGAATTACAGGCATGAGCCAATGTGCCTGGCCTAAAATCTTTAATCTTTACAGTTATGAGGTAGGTATCATCTCCATTTTACAGATGAGAAATGGTGAGTCAGAGAGGTCATGTAGCTAAGAAATTGCACCAGCAGAATTCAAACTTACCACCTAACTTCAGTCCGGTACCTTTTCTACTAAGCTTATGACTAGGAGTACTTGCTCTATCTGTGCATTTACTTAAGTAGTTTTCTCTATCTGGTATGTTCTCTCTCCTTCTGTCCTTCCCATTCCCTCCTGTCAGAATCCTTCAAGGAAGGGCCCAAAGCTTCCTCTCCTCCTCCCCCTCTCATCCAGGTTATCTCCACCTTTTCTGCACACCCATGGCCACTCTTCTGGCATTGAGACTCTTTCATCTTATTGCATGGTTATTGCTTTACCGCTAAACTCCAACCTTTCTGAGAGCAAGACTAAATCTTCTTCATCCATGTATGCCTTGCAGTGTCTACAGGATTGTAAGCATTAACATTTATTTGTAGAATTTTTAAAATATGTTTCCTTGTAATTCTCACCTGCTGTTCTGATGTCTTTACAATACAAATTGGACTTCACATTGCATCTTCAGGTTAAGTCTTTGAAGTAGACTATATAATTTATTCTCATTTTACATTTGAGGAGATTAAGACACAGAAAAGTTAAAGAACTTGTCCAAAATCACTCAGTAAGAGATATAGCCAGAGTTCAAACCCAGATTTCCAAATCGCATAGTCTTCATTAAATTGTGCTGCCTCTTTCATCACACAAAACTTAATGGATAGAGGGCTGTATGTCTTGTTTCTCTAATTAAATTCAGAGATCCCTAAGATGTGAAATTAATCCCAATCTTAGTGCTTTTTTTATTTGACAAATGTGGCTTGTTATACAGTCTCTTCTCTATTTACTTCCTGATAAGGTCCTTGATGCAATGCCCAGTAGGCAGCAGACACTGAATAAATATTTGTTAAAGGGGATCAAGAATTGTGACTTCTAGAATTTCTGCAGGCAATCAAAGATTATTAATAAGAGAAAGGAGATGAACCAGGGGAACCAGAAGACCATTTGAAGGAAGATAATGGAAAATTTTCTTTTAGGTGAAATAGAGATGAGATAAGCAAAGAGAGGCTACCATTTTGAAATTCTCTCTGTGTGTAAAGAATTCCTACTCATGTCTCTGGTATGGACTTCTCACCATTGTGTTAATTTGCTTCAAGTGTTCTCTTGCTTCCCTCTGTCATTGACCCTGAAACTCTTTTAGGTTGTGTTCAGTACAATGATGAGTTAGTGCCCTTAGGTGACATTTTACCCAGGTGTTTCCCTAGAGTATGATTGGAGATAAAAATCTGTTTAGGATTTCCTTTGTAGGACAATTCAAGAAGTCGGAATTTTTAGGACAGTTACAGTCTGCATTTAAGGATCCTGATGGACAGGCTGAATAAACAAAGATAATTCAAATTTCAAAAGCACTATTCATGTATAACCCTTAGAACTGATGAATGAGAAAATTAGCATGGGCCTGTTGAATCAGGTTCAGAGTAAAGGCTTACTTTCGTTTATTTTTTTCCTCACCAGCTGGACCACATTCCCACACTAATTTCTCTTAATTTTGAAGACTTTAAAATGCTAACCACTACAGAATTCCATGCACATTCTATGTTTTTCTATATTCTTCCTTAGAACCTACTGGCTTTCAAATTTAGATAAGTGAAAAGTTCTGGTCTAGGACTTTTCTAGAGATGAAGTAATTTCCAAGGCTCCATTTTATGTGTCTGCTCTAATAATTGGTTCAATTTCTCTATCTGACTGGGAAATAGCGGATAAAGAGTCTGTTGGGTTTAAGATAGCTTGTGATCAGGTTGCTGTTGGTTCCCAGAAGGTCTTTCAGCTGCAGGCCTCTCCTGACAAGACAGGAAAAACAACCCTAAATATTCCTAATTTCCTAGCCCCCAATCATTTGCATGCATGCGTGTATGTGTGTGTGCACATATGTGTGCATGAGTGTATCTGAGCCACTTCTGCCACTTACTAACTGGTGAATTTAGGCATATTATCAGATTTTGCTAACTCTCAGTTTCCCCAGAAAATGGGGATGTCGATAATGTTATCCACTCCATAGGGTTTTTGTGAGAATTTCATAAGAGGATACATGTATGCATTCAGTTTAGTGTCTAGCTCAATAAATGTTGATTATAATAATATGGATGAAAGCAAGTTATGAATTATGAAGCCCCCTTAGAAAAGGAAATTTTGTTGGCTGTGCGCAGTGGCTTACGCCTATAATCTCAACAGTTTGAGAGGCTGAAGTGGGAGGATTGCTTGAGGCCAGGAGTTTGAGATCAGCCTGGGCAACGTAGCAAGCTACCATCTCTACAAAAAAATTTAAAAAGTAGCCAGGTGTGGTGGTGCACACCTGTAGTTCTAGGTACTTGGGAGGCTGAGACAGGAGGATTGCTTGAGCCCAGAAGTTTGAGGATACAGTGAGCTATGATCACACCACTGCACTTCAGCCTGGGCAAAAAAGTGAGACCCTGTCTCTTTTTTTTTTTTTTTTTAATTGAGATGGAGTCTCGCTCCATCACCCAGGCTGGAGTGCAGCGGTGCGGTCTCAGCTCACTGCAAGCTCTGCCTACCGGGTTCACACCATTCTCTTGCCTCAGCCTCCTGAGTAGTTGGGATTGCAGGCGCCCGCCACCACGCCCAGCTAATTTTTTGTATTTTTAGTAGAGACAGGGTTTCACCGTTTTAGCCAGGATGGTCTCAATCTCCTGACCTCGTGATCCACTTGGCCTTCCGAAGTGCTAGGATTACAGGCGTGAGCCACCGTGCCCAGCCTGAGACCCTGTCTCTTACCACAAAAAAAAAAGAAGAAGAAGAAAAGGAAACTTCTTTAATGTAATAAAATTATGAGCATTAACTGACACCTGAAATTTTTCACCTAAAATATACATTAGCTACCAGAGTTTTCACTACATGTTTCACTTTTTCTCCAAGTCAGAATTTGATGGACTGTGTAGTTTAGAAGACTGATAACCCAATAGAGCTTGACAACCATCTATGCCAGATTTTCTATAGTGCTAACTTTAAATATTTTGTTTTGCTGTCCTCCTAAGCATCCTCATCTTTACAAAATTTGCCCTGAATTTTGGTTCAGCCATGGTTATCGTAGTAAGTACAGCACATACTTCCACTTGACTCAATGAGCACTATTTAGTCAAGAGACTAAATCCAGGTCAGATTCATGTACTGTTTGCTTCACTTAAATGAATCCGTGATACCACCATTCATAAATGGGAATGGGCCAACCCCTGCTGGCATAATGATCAGTGGGAGGAGGAGTGGGTTGGGCACTGAGCAGCTGACGATTCTCCTTACTTCTGGAGGGGGCCCTTGAGATGACAGCATATAGGTGGGCAGGGCAAGGCAACTGTGACACCTCCCTGGGGTCCTTTTGGTGCCAGGGATTTACAGAGCCTCAGCTGTCAAAGAACAATAAATTTTCCTTCAAAATATAAAACATAAATCAGTGTTTCCCAAACACTGAAAGGCAAGAAGAAACTAAATCCCCATAATAATGAAAAGAATCCTGTTAATTAAATCAGCAAGGTAGAGAGCTTCCCTCCTAGCACACGGCCCAGCTGAACAGTAGAATACCTTGGAGACTGAAACTGAAATCCAAGCTTTTTCTAGGTTTCAAGCCAGCATCCTGAGGGAACATTCAGGAGAAAAAAATAAAAATCTTAAGAACAGGACAAGTAAACACAACTTTTTTTTTTTTTTTTTCCAGAAGTTGTACTTGGACTATGTTTATCTGGGAAGGGAAGTTGCAAAACAAATTGTAAACTAGGCTCAGTATATTTGTGCCAACCCCTTATCAGATTTGCAGCAGTCACGGAGAAGCTGAAGGCCTGTTGCTGAGAATTAAAATGCAAAAGAACATACACAGGATACTTGAGGAAAGGAGAGAGAGATTTCATTTCTTCTGATTATTTGTTTGTTTGTTTGTTTGTTTGTTTCAGTCATAGCCTATTTCAATTTATTTGGCTCCTGAACATCCTGGCTCACGTTGTTTATAACAACATGTGTTGACTTCACACGTCTTTCTTTTTGTCCTGCAAAGCTATTGGTATAGATTTGTGGGTTTTTTTAATGCTTGGTTAATTGGCTAGCCTTCTGCGAAAGAGTGTGTTGCTGCGGTTGAGGAAAGTTGGAAAAAAAAAATAGAGGTTAAGGTTTCTTATGACTCTGTCACGTTTGGGAATTGAGGGCCATATAATCTTACTACCCTCAAGCCACTGATAGCAATTTCTATTCCCATCAGCCGGAGCCCTCCCAGGGATGAAAGCCACACCCTCTCGGCTCCACTTCAGCTTTTGGTTTTATTCTCCAGGCCTCTCAGAATCAAGTCACTTTCCCCCATCCTCTACTAACCTTCACATCAGTTTTTACTGCCAGAAGGAGCACTTTTCAAATGGGAAACTCAGAAACTGAGACCTCCCTTCAGAACCTGTCCATATTTGAAAATGCAAAAACTACCCAACTCTCTTCTTGACCTCAGTATTTAATCTTTCACGTAGCAATTAATCACATACCAGTTGTTGCATTAACATTTTTGAGAAGTATATTATGCATGTCATGGGACATATTTGCAGTATGCCAAAGTTCAGTCCGATTTATATTTGCCTACAGCAGAGATGTGTCTTGAATACTCTGGCACAAGAGTTTTCTTATTATCATCTGTGTTCTCCTTGGATTCTTACGCTTCTCCATCTTCCTTTGTCCAGTTCATAACCACACATGTACATACTCAGAAAGATCATTTTCAGTACTGTTGGTGGCTAGTGCTGCTCAGAGACCAACAGTGGGGTGTGAATTTATATTGATAAGTAGAATTGGGGCCACAACTGCAAGGTTGCCAACCCCTCAGATCCCACCATACCACCAATCGCTTTGACCTTGGAGGTGAGGATGGCAGGAAGAAAGGAAGTGGCCAAGAAACTATGGCTCATTCCTAGCTCTTCATAGGAAGAACAACTTTAAGTGGCAGCAAGTGGACACAATATGATATCAGTTTAGTTTGATTCTTGGGGCAAAGCAAAACAAGATGGCGGATCCCAGCTCAGTTCCAAGAGCTTCTCTTCCATGACCTCAGCTGGGTTATGTATCATGGTCTGAGTTCTTTTCCCCAGGGTGTATTTTTTTCCTTCTGACCTTTCATAGTAGTACCTGTGTGCTTAGGAGGAAAAAAATCTCCTTAAGCTTTTTTTTTTCTCCCCCTGAGTGTGTGAAGTCAAGTGGGATTTAAGGTCACAAGACACATTTGTGAAAAATAGGTGCATATGTGTGTAAATTCAATGTATGTGCATGTAGGCATATTGTAAGAAATAAGTTTTGAGGTTTTTAAAATTATTTTTTTTACTCTGTTCTATAATCCTTCCCATAGGACTTTAAGGAAATAGTTGCTTTAACATTCTGTTATTTGGAAACGGCCAGTAGGTGATGTAAAAGCTTTGTTTCATTGGTATTGCTAATGAATATCTTAAGTCACAGATATATGAGTGGCTATTAATTGAAGTGGAATACCTGCTTAAGTAGAGGCTGTTAACTGTTTCCTAAAGGCCAAAATCTATGCTTGTTTAATGGAGAATCAAACTAAGTATCAATGTTATGCAGGTCCAAAATGTGTGTCCAAATTTCACTTTTAATTTTTTAAAATATAAAAATATAATCTGCAACCACATCTATGGATTAACTTGAAAACATCACATAGCTAACATTTATTGAGCATCCACTCTAAACAGGAGACTGAGCTAGGCGCTAAGAACCGAGTAAGTCTGAGTTGGATGGTAGCAGTAAGCAGCTCATTCCAAATGTATACCAAATTTAAATATTAGAAATAACAGTATAGTTCTGCCTTAGAATTTAAATATAACCTTTATGTTATTTTGTGTGTCCATATATGGTATAACTGCCAAGGAGTTTTTCTTCTGCTGTATATAAGTTTTTGAGTGATTAACCAAAGGCAGATGCGGACAGTGGAAACAAGCACTATTAAAAACCTTCAAGCCCTTCCACAGCCTGAGGGACGGGTACAACACACAGCACCATTTTCTGTTTACACTGACATCACTTTGACAGTTTAGCACTTTTTTTTTTTTTTTTCAGGAGTAGGGGGTGAGTAGCAAGTCTTCTGATTAGGAATTTTCAAAGACAAACTTACAAACAGAAGAAATAAAGTTTGCATTCCTTCATATATTTAGATATGACAGATTAAAAGCAAAGCAGGTATGCAGAGCATGTTTAATCTCTCACCAAGGTGGCAATCTCCAAATGCTTTGATGTCGCCTCGTTGCAAGGCCCCTGAGACTTTTCCAGGAACCAAATTCATTGACTTTATGTGGCTTGCCCATCCCTTCTGGTGTTCAAAAAAGAAAGGAAAAGGTCCCTGCACCTTCTTGCCTCCTTCCTTTATTGTACGGTTTGCTTTGTTTGTTTGATTTTAAAACTGCCATTATGTGAAAGTGTTGCAAGTATAAATAATTGAGAAGATAACTCTGTAGGGAAACCACTTTTGCTGCCTTTGTGCAAAGGCAGCTCATTACGGCTCTAAGCTGCAGCATTCCATAAGAGCAATTATGCAACATCAGTATGTCATGGATGTTAACCAAGGGGAGTAGATAAGAGATAGGAAAATAATTTTGTAACTTATTTAATTAAATGTATTTGGTTTTTCAAATAGTTCCTCTTGTGTGTAATTTACCCAGCCACTCCATGGTTGCTGTGGTCTTCGCAGGACTGTTGTCCAGCATTTGTTTTTTGGCATTCCTCCTCACTTTTGTGTGCACCTAAAATGTATTTATATTGGGGTTTAATTTCCACCCGAGGAGAGGTTACCCATGAAAATGGAACCATAATTTGGTCATGAGGTTTTTTTATCCCCCCTAGGGCTTATATAGCCAGTTAATATATGTTAATACAACAAAGTGAATAAAAGGTTAAATAAGTGGGTCAGGCTCAGAACGAGTCCTGTACTGCTTACTTCTGCTTAAACGGAAGGAAAAGCCCATAATGGCGCTTGCCTGACTTTCACCCCCATCATTTTAAGAATTGCTTTGCCAATTCTTCACAGCAAATAGTAATTTTAAGTGGACCAAAACAGAGCTCAGGGTGTTTGCACTCCATGGTAATAATAGAGTAGCTGTGCTCCCTGGAGTCAATAAGCCCAACAATTGAGTCATTTTTGCCTCCTGTGAGTGAATCACTGCTGTTAGCCTGAATGACGGGATTGCTTATAGAACCAGAGCCCTTCACCGGGCTGACCTCATCTCGGGACAGCGAGGTTCAGAGGGCAGGCAGGTGGTGTTTAACACAGTTATAAGTAAAAGCTGATTTTGTACTTGTAAGCTCTGTAAACAAGAAAGTAGAATTGATTGGGAGTGTTTGATGTACATTGCTATACATTATCCAAAGCAGCACTTCCTCTTTTCCTCTTTCCTCTTCTCATTTCTCCTTCCTCTTAACATTGTCCCTACCTCCTCCTCCCCTCTACATGCATGTGTCCCAACACATGTAACAGACATGCTAAAGTTAGATGGCCACGCACAGCTCAGTCACAGTTCTGATTAATGAAACATCCAGAAGGTATTGAAAATATGTATGTATATATGTGATATGTATGCATATATATGTATATATACATACACACACACACACACACACACACACATTATTCTTAAGATTATTCTTCGGTTTCAAACAGCTATTTTGAAGCAGACATTTTAGGCATAGTAAAATACCCAATGATCTTTTTTTAAAAAATATTTCATTGAGTAGGAAAAATATGAGAAAAGTAAGGAAAGGAAAAGGTAGAGAAAACATTTAAGCCTAATATAATTCCCTAATAATCAAATTACCTTTGAGATAGAAAAGTTCTTTTTTTTTTTTTTTTTTTTTTTTTTTGAGACAGAGTCGCGCTCTGTCGCCCAGGCTGGAGTGCACTGGCGCGATCTCAGCTCACTGCAACCTCCGCCTCCCGGGCTCAAGCCATTCTCCTGCCTCAGCCTCCCGAATAGCCGGGAGTACAGGCGCCACCACCATGCCTGGCTAATTTTTTGTATTTTTAGTAGAGACAGGGTTTCGCTATGTTGGCCAGGCTGGGCCTGAACTCCTGACCTCATGATCTGCCCGCATAGGCCTCCCAAAGTGCTGGGATTACAGGCGTGAGCCACTGCACCCAGCAAGAGATAGAAAAGTTCTAAAGAACCTTTTCAGCCACAGCACATTTTAGGGGTCAAGGTGTCATATTTGGGGTAGTCATGGGGTACTTATGAACAGGTTAGATATAAACAAGAGCCCTACAAGTGGTTCTTCATCTCTGAATCTGACTTGGGGAAATCTAAAGATGGAAAGAAAGCCTATTTTTAAGTTGATAAAAGGCTTAAAAATATAATTTATGTTAAAAATTAGGATGCCGCTTCATTTTCTTTTCACATCCTTGGAACCCTAGTGCCCCTCAAAATCTGAACAACTAGAGTCAGGAATTAATTTGTACCATCACCTTCTCTTAGAGATCTGTAATATATATCACTCTATTAAAGGCTGTGACACAATCTGCAGCAGAGAAAGTGACTTCACTTTGATTACCTTCACATTTGTTTTCTCCATATTTTTTTGACCTAGGCCCCTATTCTGGGGAAATACCTATTGACTAGAGTTCCTCAGAGCACATTTGGGAGCAAAATGTGCTTACAAAGATATCAGAAAAAATATTTTTAAAAAGCGTTTTGTTTTGGGGGTTGAGACAAGTTCTGGCTCTGTTGCCCCGACTGGAGTGGAGTGGCACCATCTCGGCTCACTGCAGCCTCCACCTCCTGGTCTCAGGCGATCCTCCCACATCAGCCTCCTGAGTAGCTGGGACCACACAGATACAAGCCACCATGCCTGACTAATTTCTTAAGGTTTTCATAGAGACGGGGCTTCATCATGTTGCCCAGGCTGGCCTCAAACTGCAGGGCTCAAGCAATCCTCCTGCCTTGGCCTCTCAAAGTGCCTCTATTTCTCCTTTGTCTCCTTTCCTTTCTGAGTCTCACAAATCTTCCTCCTTCACTTTCTATTCTCTATCCCTCTCTCCTAACACCCCCCACCCCCACCCCCACACACACACTCATAACACCTTATTGATCTCAGTTCTCATTCCTCTCCACTTGAGTCAACTGCCCCATCATCCCCAGTACAGTTATGTCCCGGACTGTGCATATTGCCTGCCAGCCTAGAAAAGCCAGAGGCCCAATTTCTTCCAAGTCACATCTGCACCCACGATTTACCTGGCCTCTCTAATGCCCAGATAGATTCGCACCTTTAACTAATACCTCTAGTCTGTATCTTGAGTTGTTTGTGAGTACAAAAATAATTAGACAGTGCCAGAAAGCCTGAGTTATTTCCCACCTTAGTTCTGTCCCGCTCCAGGGCAAATCATTTCATCAAGGATTCAGCTGTGCCTCTTATAAAATGAGAACCAGAAAATCCTTAAACTCAGGGCTCTTTTATTCTCAATTCTAAGTTATATCCGAGATGAAGGAACCCTATTTTCATTCACTCATTTAGTTATTCACTCACAAACATTTTATTGAGGGTGTACTATATTCCTGACGCAGTGTCAATAATAAAACTTAAGATGTGGCCCCTGCTCTCTAAGGCTATCTAGTAGGAAAGTCAGACGAGTAAATCACAGTTGTGAATAAGTACTGTGTTGGGCATATTAGCTCGGTGCCACTGAGGAAGTGCTTCTTAATCAGACTTTGGAACCAGGGAAGTTGCCTCAAAGAGATTTCTGTGATAAGCACTTTGAAGGGTGTGTTAGCCAGATGGCCATAGCAGAAAGCCCAGCCCAGGCCAAAGGAATAGTGTTGTCCTGGTTAGTTAGCACATTAACTTTAAAAGTATTAATTGCTTTTTGTTTATTTATACAGTACCTGACTCTAAAGAATCTGTGGCAGTTAAACCAAGTACTAAATTAAGGTTTTGTTGTTGTTGTTGTTTTGTTATTATTATTATTATTATTTTGAGATGGAGTTTCACTCTTGTTGCCCAGGCTGGAGTGCAATGGCGTGATCTCGGCTCACCACAACCTCCACCTCCCAGGTTCAAGCGATTCTCCTGCCCCAGCCTCCCGAGTAGCTGGGATTGCAGGCATCCACCACCATGCCCGGCTAATATTTTTTTGTATTTTTAGTAGAGACGGGGTTTCTCCACGTTGGTCAGGCTGCTGATCCGCCCGCCTCGGTCTCCCAAAGTGCTGGGATTACAGGTGTGAGCCTCCGTGCCCAGCCAAGTTATTTTTTGATAGTGTTGTTACTTTATCTGTATTGTGAAAGTGGAAATAGAAAATAGAAATGCCATCATTTCTATTTCTAAAAATTAAGTTAAACCACCTTAGGAAATTCTGATAGGAGATGTGAAATCTGAATATGCTGTAAAAATTCTTTCAAATTGCAGTACAATGTGTTTGCTTTTTTGTCTATTGTAGATGACAGCTTTGTGGGTAATGTCAGAATCAAAGGTTGATGTCTCTATTTCTCACAAATCGGGGGGAAAATCCACTAACTAACCCTCTAAAGCTAAAATATTTAAGGACTAAAGCAGATGTGGCATAACTGCTGGTTTGCTAGGTCTCTTGTGGTTTATAAAGATATATTTTATGTCTTTTATGATTACGGGATGATGCTAAAAATTTTGTGGGTAATAATACCGTCACATTGGAAAGACTGCATATAACATCTCTGGAGAAGATACAGAATGCTACCCGGCTGTCAAATCAAAGTAAAAGATGTTTAATTTGTCATTAAGAAAAGGCAGTCAGGAAATTTTATTTGGAATTTGGTCTTTGATATGTGAACATCATAAATGTGAGGATATTAAGTCATGTATTCATGAATAGATTTTTTTTTCCTTTCTGACATAATATAATATGTTTTCATAATAATTTTTAAAGCTATTGTTAGATGTGTAGCTGTTAGAACTATAATTTATTTAAAGTGAGTTTTAAAATTGTTTAGATCTTTGATTTTTTTTTTCCCCCATTGGCACCTTTACTAGATGCCAGTATAAACTGGTTAAATAGCATTTGGTTTAAACAGAAAGAATATACATATGCATATTTATGATATTTTGTTTGTTGGATCTTTTTCTTAATATTACTTGACTTTCTGTGTTTTAATCTCATTTTTTCATATTTTGGGTTGAAGCCACTCTAAAGTTTAACACCTAGGAGATTTCTCACTTATGGTTCCCTTTAAAAGTGCTAAAATCTCAGCCTCTCAAACAAGAGACCAAGCTACAATTTAAAGAAAGCGGTGGTATTGATAAAGGGCCCTAAGAATGTTGCCACCTTCCAAATGTGTCCTCTGCCACATCCTTTCTTTTAAAGCAGCAGGAGAATTGAGAGGAGGATAAGAGCCTGGTCCATCCAAACACTTCTGGCATGCCAATCTGGTCTTCTGAAGTATCCCCTGCTGCTTTAGAAAAAAGAGATCCCCAGACAAATGAAAGGGCCACGGGGACATTCACATGCACAGCACCTTCCCTCCAAGTGGCTTTAGATTGCCGGTGTGTTGGGGTGGTTTGGCCTGAGTTGAAGAATAGAGACTTGAGAACCATTTGTTTCCACACCATTTTGGGTGAAGTGCTATATTTTTCACCTTAAAAGCCCATTTAAAAAGAAAAATATGGTTTGAAAGGAGGACACAATTTGGAAGCCATCACACTTAATGGAGCCCCTTTTAAATGTAACACTTTGTCCTGTCAATTCTCTTCTAAATTAGTTGTCACTACCTAGAGAAAACCCACCCTTGATTGTTTTATGCTATTGCTGAAAAATACATAGTCTTTTATATAGATTTTCCTATTCCAGTTTTAAAAACTCTCTGATAAGTTCCATTACTAAACTTACTTTCGTTAAGTAAGGAATGGAACGTAATTTGTGTAGCAACACCCAGTGTAACATGTATGTAATTATCATTGGCCTCTAAATCTAGTTGCACAAATTAACTCAGAATGTAAAGAGAAAGCGAATTGGTCCTATTAGAAACAAGGCCTTGACCACAGAGGTTTTTACTAACAATCGACTTGGCCAGTCATGGTCAGATAAAGAACTTCCCAAAATTTACAGGATAATTTGGAAGAGGAAGGAAGTAATTTTTTTGGAGGTAGCCAGCAGGCAGTTTATCCTGTTACCTACTCCTGCAGCTCTGGAATATTCATATAGCTTGGAAAATAGGAAGAAATTAGACGTTTTGAAGTTAAGTCACTACCTTTTGCTCTTCTTTTGTCCTTGTTTTTTTTTTTTTTTTTCTTGAGTGGCTGACATGCTTTCTCAGCCTGAAAGTCCTATCGTCAAACCAAAGGTAACATTTGAAAAATTGAGTTTGCCTCTTCCCACCACAACTAATAGGAATTTCTCATCTATTTCCAATTTTCATCAACTGTACACCATAACGTACTAAACATAAATTCTCAGACTTATCCTCTTAATATCTTTTGTATTTGTATCTCTCCTTTTTCATCTAAGTTTAATTTATCAGCAGTTCTCCCAACCAAATACCCTACTTCTTTTTCATTTCTACCACCTTAATCAGAGCTCATTTTGTTTCCCTCTTCTGCCTGGATTGGACAAGAACTTTCCATCTTCTCAGCTTCTAGATTCTCATCAGTTCAGTTCATCCTATACATAGCTCTTGGAAAGATCTTCCTCAAACACCATATTTTATCATTCTACCATTTAGGAATTTCAAGAATTCAATTTATCACTCAAGAACCTCTACCAGATTGCGTGTTAATCATAGCCATGTTTTCCAGATCGAAGCTGGGAGCCAGTCAGAGTTCAATTCCTTTATCCTCCCTTGCACAAAATCGGCCCTCGTCTGGACTGGTGCTTTACAGCATGCCATTTCCTTGTTTTCTCTTCTTCCAATATTCCACGTTCTTTTAATCTGCTTCAGCTTTCTTCCTCCAAGAATTTGAAATTAATCTTTATCTTTAACTTCTTTAATTGACCTCATGACACTTATTTACTGACTATGGACTATTTTGACTTGTAATTATTTGTGTGTTCTCCAATTGTGATTTTCACTTTGTGTCTGTGGGTGTGAAAAATAAAAATCTTTAAAGGCATAACTTGCATTTTCATATATATGGAGAAAGAAACTCATATAACTATATATGTATGCATTACTGATAATTTTATATATAACTTTGTCTTATATTCTGTCATTAAATTTGTTTTATGTGAAGTATAGAATATGGAAGATTTACCAATGTGTGACACATAGATAGATTACTATGGACCTTAAAAATTATTTGGTCTAATTTTTTTTAGGATTAAAACAGGATGAAAATAAGCCTTACATTATATCTGCTCCTTTATACCTAGCTTTACCTTCCGCCCTCTTCCCATGCCAAACCCAGTCTCTCATTGGGAAACACACACACATGCCCCTAGAGAAAGCATCTATGAATACAATTCTGTGAACATGGAGGAGGTAGGTGATTAGTAACTTTTGACTGGCCAAAGGGTGATGTAGGTTAAAGCAAGAAATGAGGGTGAGAAAAATCTCTGTTCCCCTAGATAGAGGGGAAGGGAGCAAACACTAGAACATGGCATGATTGAGTATAATAGAAGTGAGAATGTTTAGCAACCATTCTTTTCTCCTTTGTTTCTGGCATTTCCACCCCTCCCCACCCCCGACAAAATTCCTGTCTTTGATCTATGCAGTAATATGTCTAAATATCCTAGAATTGGTAACTCTGTCTATATGTATGTGTGTATATGTGTCTGTGCGTGTCCTTATCACCCCTACTTCAGCAGCAGCACAGAAAACTGAGCCAGGTGTTAATGAATTCATCTCTGGCAAAGTTTATTGCTCTGTGTTTGTGTGTTTCCATGCATGTACATGTGCACACACACACACACAATACACATACATATACCTACATACATGTGGCTGATAACTTCTCACAGTGTATCTCAAAGCATTATTGCATGTCCCACTTGGTTGATAGGGCATCTCTAGCCTGACAGATTTATCTGTTGAGAACAGGATTATGCATTTGAAACCAGTTTAATTCTTAGCAAGACAATGCACATGTCTTATGTAGATTTTGTTGTTGGTTTTTTTCTCCTTCATAAGTTACTCGGGGAAAGTCATGTCAATATAAATCAGTGGTAATGAAATCAACATTATAGCATCTTTGATAATGCATTTGCTAAAGCCTTTCTGGACGTTTACCCAGCTCTCAATGATTGATATTACAGGCAGAGGATAAACATTTTTGATGGATCTGTTTGCTCACAGATAAAAAAAAGAAAAGAAGAAAATGTAATCCTTTTATCTCTTTGATTTAAAGAGTGTAATGCCATTGGAAAGGAAGCAGTTCAAATGTGGTCATCATAGGTTGGTGGCACCAAAAATAGAAACTCACTTAGGGTAAAATTTGCTGTCAGAAAAAATGGAGCATTCTTTCTGAACTCAGGAGCGTGTGGTTCATGCGAGCTTCCTTGTAGATGGTTGCTACAATAAGGCTTCTTTCATACAGGTGTGTTTATGCCCCAGGCTTGCTGGCCACAGTCCATTCCATTTACAGAAGCTGAATTAAACAATAAC
Organism: Pan troglodytes; assembly: GCF_028858775.2. Classification (NCBI taxonomy): domain Eukaryota; kingdom Metazoa; phylum Chordata; class Mammalia; order Primates; family Hominidae; genus Pan; species Pan troglodytes. The sequence goes on along the minus strand of NC_072414.2, from coordinate 28,849,481 downwards.
TACTGCATTGCAAAAAATGGTGGGGGTGGGAGGAAGGGGAGGGGGAAAGGTGAGCGTCAAAGGAGATGCCTGAGAGCTTTGTTAGGGCCAAGAAAAACCCTGTTGCAGTTGTCAGAGCTTGTTGATGTTGCTGGGAACGGCACTTTTTTTTTCTCCTGGATTTTGTGGTTCTGCCTTAGGAAAGAAAGTAAAATAGAACGGAAGAACAAAGTCCTACTCTATAAATCAGCAGCTGCTCCTTGCCAGATCAAAGGAGTGACATTTTTGCTCCTGGACTACTTGTCCACTTGAGGGCTTGACAGGCAGCTAACAGCTGGCCTGCTAGACTGTATGGGAGAATCAGCCTACATCTTCTTCTGAGCAGATGACAAGCTAATCAGAGACATATCCATAGCACAGAGCATGTGAGTGCACCTTGATCTCTTCAAACATATCTAATACATAATTGCTAAACAGCTTGGTGCATTTTTGGCCAGTTAATGCTTAGGTGGTTTCCATTAAGAAGTAGGATAGAGAATTAATACTTCAATCAAAGGTGATCATGAAAGCCAAAAAGCTACTAGATTTGTTGGGATCTTTTCCTCTTACAGTAAAATGGCTAGGAAGATAATGGGAGTTGGCTAAGAATGTGTGCAACTGATTGTGAAGTGACTGGTTGATTTGCAAAGCCAGGTCAGGCTACAGTGTTCAGATACAGAATAGGTAATTAGAAATCAGTAGTTTTGAAAATGATTGTGCCTGCTTTTTATGTTGATAGAGTTAAATAAACTTGTAGGTGTACCTTCTGTGTCTGCAAAAAGTTATTTTCAGAAGCACTGTAAGGTGTGTAGGTATCCAGATCTGGAATTTTAATGTCAGTAGTAAAAGTTTCAAAGTAATTCAGTTTCTAGTTGACTTCCATCTGCAATAAATCATGTACAGGATGAGGTAATATACTACAACTTATGTCTATTGACTTAGGATTTTATCTTTAAGAGGATAGATCCTAGATGTGAATAGCTAAGGAAGTTTGAGTGTTTTCTCCTCCCTTGCTTTCAAATAGCTTTGAAAGATCACTTTTATAGTGCATGATAAATAGCTACATATGAATAATCTGATGGCATTCTGTAAGAGTAACAGTGCTTCAAAATCATAACCTGCTGGGATGTTTTGTTACATGCCATCAAGTGTGATTATATTCATGGAATAGTGTTTAGTGTTGCTCAATATTGTAAAGGAAATAAAAGATAATTCCCTATCTGAGGGGAAATTTCTCAAATATTTTAATTAAAAGGTCCCTACGGTTAGCCATATAAACCTTAGTCAAATAAGATGACAAATTTTCTTGATCTCCTTTAAAAATTCTTTTATGTATAAAAATAATTATATTTATTAAAAACTCCAACAGTACAGAATTATTTGGAAAAAAAGATAGAAATCTACCATTCTCCTATCCATGCCTGAGAGATAGCCTCTGTTAACAGTCCTCACAAAAACATTTTACTGGCCCAGCTTTTCCTTTAAGAGGTACAGATGGAGTACAATAAATTAAATTATTATAAAGTGTTTATTGCCCAAGGCAAGTGAGTAAAAGGCTGTTTAGATCTAAGATACCTAAAGAGAAGAGTATGTGCATTTTTTTGCAGCTGAGATTCACAATTAAAACTTGATCTTTGCAAGTTTCTATTCTTAAGCAGAGCACTAGAATTTGATATGTGATCTAGAGCAAGGCTTCTCATACTTAAATGTACATAAATCCCTTGGAGATCTTTTAAAATGCAGAATCAGATTCAGTAGCGCAGGAATGGGGACGGTAATGTATTTCTGCATCTCTAACAAGCTCAAGGTGATGTTGCTACTGGTCCATGGCACACATGTAAAGTAGCAAGGATCTAGAGAACCATACAGAGAGTGTGATTCCAAAAGAGCTCACTCCCCTATCCACCTCCCACCCCTGCAGGCAGATGCCTGCCCCAGTGTCTAAAATCTCCACCATAGCATTGTACATTTGGATTAAACTCCGATTTTTAGAAAGATCCGGCGATATGAACACACGCTACCTGTAGGAGTACAACACATTATTACCCTGTGGCCAATCCAGCATAGATTTGTTTAACAGCCACCCACCTATTCCTAATTACTATCTATGAGAGAACGGAGCTATTTAGGAGCATTGGATAGGTGCATTTTGACTGTAAGCTAACATTTAATGAGCTTGCTATGTGCCAGGCATTGTGCTAAGGATCTTGCATACAAAATCTCCCTCAATCCTCAAAACCACCCAGGCCCAGTTATTTCCTCAGTTTACAGATAGGAAACAGAGTGAAGCTTGGGAAGGTTAAGAAGAACTGTCCAAATTCACACAGCAAATAAAGGGCAGAGGACATGAGCCCATGCTCTTCACCGTATTGCTCTATGCATAAGTCTGGAATATACAACAATAATGGAGAAGGGCATGCTCAAAGTAGAGTATTTTAGTAAAGAACCTTCAGGAGCCCTTGTAACTTTAGGGAAGAATTAGATGAAAGTAAGAATATTGAAAGAAGACAGTAGAAGGCCATCAAGGATAAGCATCACTTACTTGATAATTTTGTCCAGGGCCTTTTATGTCAGCATGAACACTCCATTATTCAAGCCATATTCATAAAGGTACAAAATGTCTGTGATTCCAGATTAACATCATGTTTTTATATTATAAATTTATTAGTATTTAGTTCATGTGTTTTTAAAGGTGTAGGCAAATCTAGTATTCTATCAAATTATAAATCAAACTATTGCTTAGGGAAATTAATTATGATCCATGAATCTGTCCCTAAGTAACATATGAATCTCATTCATTTACCTTACTTTGCTCACGGTTGTCTGTGAGAAAGGAGCCATTGTCTGGTCACCAGTGGAAAACTTATGTCTGCGACATGACTCCATCATTTGCGTGCCCAAGTTCATCTTCAAAGGCATTAAACTTGCCTTATTCACTGATTTAACCATTTTAATGTATCTTACTGAGAAAATCCTACTCTCAGCTATAACCATAGCACAGAGAAATACTTGCTTTTTTTGTAAAGTAAGAAAACATGGAGAAATTTGATAAGTGACTTGCCAAGGCTGAAGTTTCATCATTTGAAACACCAGCCAGGAGCAAGTGCTGTGAATAAGCACTGTGGCTGATGGGTCCCAGGGCTGGGGACAGTAGGGAAGCAGGGCCTTTTCATGTTTTAACAGGTCCCCGGTCACTGAGCTACCTACGCCTTTCCCCAGTTGATCTGATCTCTCTTCAACTGTTCAGTCCCCTTCCCTGCGCAAAGCAATCCATGCAGAATCTTCAATTCCAGCTATTCTTGATTCCTCCTCAGAGTGTTCAGGGATGGCAGCTTTCCAGGTAACTCCATGGAGGCCTGCACTTTCTAACAAAAGGAATGCCTCCAAAAGGAGTTGGTTACCAGGTGTGGCATGAAGTTAGTGAACCAGAAAGAAGGGATTTATCTGCCATTTAAAAAGATTGGGGGGTGAAGAAAGAAAGGAATAAAGAAAAGAAACCAACAACAAACAGGAATGACACCTAAATCTACTTCTATCAATCTGAACCATACTTCGGAGTAAAAAGTCTTTAAAGAAAAATCATGATGGTCAGAGTTCAGTTGTAGAAAAGTATGAGAAGCTACAAAGTTTAGACTTTCTGAGGACAGGAGAGGTCTCTGGGAAATAGCTCTTCAGCAAGGCAGTAAGATGAGATTACAGTGATATTTGCTACCTTGGGTTTATTTGTTTTAATGTATTTTTTCATCTCTGAGTTGAGTCAGAAAGGCCTCGTGATCCTTGGAACATCATTGAATTTATTTATATAATTAAGTTATTTTTAAACTAACAGTCTTAGTATATAATTTTTAAGGATCACACATACTCATGCATTTTCTACTTAAGTAAAATTTAGAGAAAAAGTAGATAGTCTTAGTAGATACTCTCCCAAGCTTTTGTATGGGCCTGGATACTAACTTTGTGTTCAATACAAATCAATGGAACTAGGGCTCTTTAGGGTATTCATTCCCTAAGGACTCACTAATGAAATTATCTGTAGCCCTTTAAAAAAAGTCACAATGAGGCTAATGAAAATTTTTTTTCTAAGTGAAATCTAGATAGAGCTAGACACTAAGCTTACTGGTACATTTTATGGACAAGTTGTAAAAAACTCAGAATTTTTTTTAAGAACTGTTTAATATTGAAGAAGACTTTGTAGCTTAAATTGTTTAAACCGATAGAAAAGTAGATTATATGCCTGCAACTTCGAAATCATTCTGGTATGACATTAAAACTTAGAGAATTTTTTAATATCAGATACAGATGAAAAATCTAACAGTCTTTGGATTGGAAATAACTTGTGGGGGTTTTCATTAAAGTTGGGTGCAGCTTGCTGCATTTTGGTTAGTTGGATGTCTTCAGCAATTTTTCAAATGTTTTGGGTTTGGCAAAGTCCAAAATGTTTTTTGCCAAGACCCTCTTTTCCCCTTATTTTTTAAACCCGTGTGAAATTCAAGGATAACTTAATCCATATGTGTCTGATTCATTTACACTTAACTCATCAAAATGTTATTTTATAAGGCCCATTTAATATCCATGGAACCTTTTGAGTCTTTTTAAGACAAGTCTTTTGTCTTTGAACCAGCAAGTTACATTTTTCCATATGAATGGAGCCTGAACCTTGAAAGACTGAAGATGAGTTGATTTTCAACTTAGCTTCTTCAAATTTTACGTAAAATCAAAGCCTGATACTCTGTTCACTACTTGAGCATTGAAAAAGGTCATTTTAAAAAACATAGATTAGAAGATGTGGAAAAAAATTTATTTCATGTAATTTTGAGAAAAGACCATATATGGAAATTTCATCTTAGAAATATTAAATAAATAAAAATTATTTCTAGTTTGATTTGTTTTAGCCTATAATTTAAATGGCTCCATGTTATGTATGTCAGTGTATTTTCTAAGAGTGGCCTCTGAGTCATCAGTACTGGTAGGAGGCGGTAATTTCATTTTTTAATGTCAGGGTTTTCTTACAGTCAGCTCATTAATTGTTAATTTTCGTAGTAATATCTATGATGTCAATAAAATATCCCAAGATCAGGGGAATTGACAATTGGCAGGAGTTGCATGTTAAGAGATTTCTGAAAATTTGGGGCCCATATGTTTTTAAAATTCTGTGTGATTTGAAAGAATGTGGTAGAATTATGAATCTGGCAAGAAATAGCACTATGGATCAAAAACATTGTTTGAGAACAAAAATCCAGAGAGGCTAAATGGTGCCCAAGTGAAAAAAGCAAAATCTCTGTGACCCTTTGTAAAAGGACCTAGTGAAAACCTTCAGAGGCTTCTATTCATATTTGCTTAGGAGAAGTGGGTAAAGAAAGGCCATTGCCATAACTGCTAGTGAACATCCAGTCCATGCCATGGTAACTAGTTGAAAATGTTATACTGGAGTGGCATTTCCAAGTTCAGTGCTTCTATAAAGACCTGCTAGCTCACAGAATGCTTTTTTAATGTTCTGCATTGTTGTGTATCCCCCATTGAACAACCTTTTGAGCGGACCCCGTTTTTACTAATGTAAACATTCTGACTAGTATCCAAAGAAATGACCTTTGAGTGAACCTCTAACCTTCCCCGTAATTATTTGTTTGAAGACAGTGTGGAGTTCTCCTGCTGAGAACTAAGAACCATGATGCCTTGCAGCTCTGTGAGTAAGGGAGTGTTTGGGGGAACTGGAGAGAAAGACATAAATAAGGGAACAACCTCCAGATGTAAAGAATAAAAGAGTGAAATTAAAAAGGGAAAAAAATAGCAATTCGTTTTACCTAAAGAGTTAGACTATACCGAAAAAAAAATAAAAATAAAAAACGCAAAACACAAAAACCAGGATTAGTAGCACATAAAAGGGGGTAAAACCCCTGCCAAGTGTGTCCTCTATTAGAAACTTCAAGGAGAAGAGCCTTCTCTGACCCTCTTGAGCATCTCTGCTGGTTTCAAGGTGAGCTGATAAAAACAGTTCCTGGGGTGGAAATATCAGGTCAGTCCTCCTTGGTTGCTGTAAAAGTGGTGGGGAAAGAGTAGATAATTAAGTTCTTTTTCTGATTGGAGGGAGGCTTCTGGAAGTCTTTGTGATCTAGTCAGATATTCATTCCTCAGCAACATTTCAGGTGACAGGTGGGAAGAAAGATGCAGTTTCAACTCTCCTTTTGTTTTCATCTCTACATAGCTGATCACTTTCTTTTTTGACAACTGAGCTACACTTTCTTAAGTAATAAAGAAGTCCATTGTTTTGCAAACAAACACCATATGCAAAAGACTCCTTTGGTTTTCTCCCAGCTATTATTCCTCAGCTTAATTGTATTCCCACCAGAGTGCTCACAGGAGGCCTGACCGAGTGGGGCCTGACTGTCCTCCTCCAAAGGGACTTCAGCTTCCTCGGAACACAGAGCTGCCAGCACACACTGAATTTTTCTGGCTAATTTCAAAGAGTGAGTTTTCAGTTCCTGCCTGTGGCCCCAGGTGGACTCATTAATCATGAAGTCCCCCTGTGCTTAAGATCTGAAACTGGAAATATTGACAGATGTTATCAATGGGTATATTTTTAAGGAGAAGCTAGCTGGATGCTCCCTGCTCCTCCCAAATGCGTGGTCAGTGAATCGTGTGCATGAGCTCAAATGTGTGGGGAATACACGTCGTTAAGTGCACAGGGACAAGGGTAACTCACAAATGGTAGAAAATTGTTTTGTTTTTATTAAATTTGGAGAAATAAAGGAGATTTCTTATCATCTTACTCTGTTTGTACATGAATATTTGATGGGCATTATTAAACATTAAAGTAACATGAAGTAGGCACTTATTTTTGGATTTCCAACAAAATTAGATCCAGGCTTCTTAGATGAAATAACTGCTTCTCCTTTGCATTCCTGCGATTCAGCCACCACCTGATTTGCAAACGTTTCTTGAGCTCTAATATCAAACATGTGTACCTGAGGCTCTGTCTTTCTAGTGGGTTGAAAGGTGGCTGGGTTTATGGTTGGCAGTTACCTTATCCTCTGCCCTGGGTGTCCCAGCTTAGGCTGGAAAGGCTGCCCCCAGCTGGCACTGACCTCTGAATGACCCCTAACTTTACAGGCTTAAACTGCAGGAGTTGCCGAAGAGCAGAAGTCTTTCTGGCCAGCACTTATTACTGCTGTGTTGGTGATAAAACTTCAGACAGCCTAATTGATGGCTTTGCTGACCTAACAATACCTTGTGAAAGCCGAGTGCTAGAGCCTGGTCTCCATTTATGACCAGCTGCAAGGGGAAGCTGGGTCTCCCTATCACGGGGAGTCTAGGGAAAGGGGGAAAGTCTTCCAGCCTGAACTTTAACCAGATTCCTACTTGTGCAAGAAGCAGAAGCACAATTTGAAGTTAATAGAAGCTTTCTCATGGAGAACTTTATTCCCTCTCTGAGCTCTTCTAGCAAGTTGTCTTGGAGTTGACTACGCAGTGACGACGGAGATTACCCAGTCAACTATTTTTGAACACTGAAAGGGAAAATCACCTTTAAATTGAAAAGATAATTTTCAGAAGAGATTTGACTGTATTTTGTGCTCCTCAGCATTCATGCAAAGGTGTTCGCAGAGTACAGAAACGGAGTATGATGACTGGACTTCTCTGTTCTCTTTCAGGTTTATTAATGCCAGAAGAAGAATAGTACAGCCCATGATTGACCAGTCAAATCGAGCAGGCAAGTTCCAAGTAGTATCTATATTTATGTCCCACAGGCACAAATCCTCATCAAGTTATACTCCAGTAGTTTCCTCATCTGATAAATAAGTGCTTCCACCAGGCATTCTGGATTTTTTTTTTTTTTAATGTCCCCAGAATCCCACTCAAGGAAGCAACTTCAGTAAGTGGTGCTAATTGGAGATTTCCCACCCTGACTCTACTGACACTGCTTTTTATTTTCTTTCTGAATTGGTAATTGGGCACAAGTATTAATGCCACAAGCAGCATGTTTGTGAGCTCTGGCATTACCCCTTGCTTGTCTGCATCCAATCATTAGCACACTCTCATTTTTCTGTTACCCACAGCTCCTTGGTGTATGCTAGGCTTTCCCTTCTGTAGCATCTGCTGTTAAACTTATTGTATCCATTCATTTGCTTTGGCTATTCATAATATCCTATTAAAGCCTGACTTGCTGCATTGCCACCATTATTTTTTATTAAAGAATATTACCTTTGTTTAAAATGCTTCACATCCATGCTGCTAAAATACATGTGAGCTTTTCTCAGAATTCTCTCAATTTCTCTAAAACAGTTTTTGTATGGTACTATCAGAACCCTCCTGGGATACTCCAAGTCGTTTTATTTTGAAACAGACATTTCCTCAGTTTACTGAGGGTTTGTGGTCTCCTGCAATAAGGCTTATAGGGAAAAAGTTTTCCTTGGGGTGATGACTGCTGCCACTAACAACGGTGTTAAACTTGATGGAGATTTTACCTGTGGCCTCGCTTTAAAGGATTTGTGAAAATTAGTCATCCTTTGGCAAAATTTCCCCAATAATGCCAAAATATGTTCCCACTATTGGAGGCTAGGGAGAAGAACATAAAACAATGGAAATATTATATTTACTATGTTTGTATTTCCTTGGGTGTGAATAAAAAGGCAAGCATTTAATTGAGTCTATTTAACCTTGTGAAATTGTATTCAGGTTTAAAATGTTTGTGTAAAATATGAAAATTTTGTATTAAGCCACCAGAGATGGCAGCCTCAGAGAATCCCAACCAAATGGTACATTGCAATATTTATATATGTGGTACCCCTAACTTCTCCAGCCTTCGTCCCCCTAATCAAGAGATAAGTAAAAAAGCAAGGGCTGCAGAGGACGAACCCCCTGGGAAACTGGCCAGTGAAGTCTTTCTTCCAGAACATTTTTAAAGCTACTCACACACCTTCACTCAGTCATCAAGACACTCAGACAAACCACATCCCCATTTGTAGAGTGCCAACCACATTGTTGCTATAACGTTTCAGTGCTGCAGCGGGAACAATTGCTGATTGTTTGGTATATCTTTTCTTCTTTCTCCTCTGTGTCCTCGAATGACCACAATCAGGTTTTCTTCTTGATCCTTCAGTGAGCCAAGGAGCAGCATATAGTCCAGAGGGTCAGCCCATGGGGAGCTTTGTGTTGGATGGTCAGCAACACATGGGGATCCGGCCTGCAGGTAGGTTGGCTCATCCCGCCTCTGGGCTTCCCTGGGAAGTGCCACCTGCTCCACCAGCCTCTCCATCCACTCTACTATCCCACTGTCATGGTGGGTTTAACATTTGCCTGCTGCCTGCTCTGCCTGCTTTCTTTACATTGGGTGGGGGAAAAAATTCCTCTTTGAAAAAGTAAAGATTTTACCACAGTACCATTATACTCTGCCCCATACACATCCTTTTTCTTTTTTCTTTTTAAACCAAGGCAATAAGTGAAAAGGAATCTGAGTTTCCTTCTATTTTTTCACCATCAATTATTGCTGATTTTCCGGCCTCTTCTTGGATTTTATCTCCTTTCTAGGACCTATGAGTGGAATGGGCATGAATATGGGCATGGATGGGCAATGGCACTACATGTAACCTTCATCATGTAAAGCAATCGCAAAGCAAGGGGGAAGTAAGTACAGTCGGGTGCGATCTGTCTTCACTATCACTTCAGAGACTTTATTTTATTTTTTATAATTTGCCCCCATTTTATTTTTCCTTGCCCATAACTGCATGCCTTTCCAAACTAAGGACCTGTTTTTAAATATGTATCACCCATCTCTGAAGTCACAGATGACACTGATGTGCACTTTTGAAAAGGCCAACTGACAAGCCTGCGTGTGTTTTAAGCAGGTGGGACTGCCTTTTAGCCTGTTTACTGTGGCCCCAATGTGCACAAACACAGACATCAGGCAGATATTGGACATTTAAGAATAAAAATAATGTCTTGGGGGCACCAGTTGACTGAGAGAAATTAAGCAGGCTTCAATGAAGCGATAAAAAAAAAAAAAGGAAAAGTAGAACTGTCCTTTGAGTGACATAAATCTGTCAGAATACGATTGATGCCCAAATTATCTTATATGCAAAGATGAAATGCTGCAGTTCATTATGCCTAGTCTAGATATATGACAGCAGTGACACCATTGATTCTTCACTAGGGAGTCGGTGTGTTTTGATTATTTTTTACATGTGCCTACTGACTTTCGACATGAGACAGAAAGACAGGAAAGTCAGTCAATAAATTTAAAGGGAAAGACATTTAGGAGCAACTGAATATGAAGGAATGGATTTTTCACTGAGGCTGAATGGCTGCAGTTGGATTAAGAAACCCATTAGACTTTAAAGCTTCAAGTGTTTTTGACATCTGAAAAAAATTCAGAGTCTGCCAACAAGATATATCCTTTGCTGAAGACACCAGAGCATAAAAAAATTCATATAACATTGAAACTTCCTTGTTTAATGAGGCTGAATATAACAACACGTACCTTGATTAAATCATTCTCTATATGTAAATAGAGGCCAACATTTTATAGGAGATCTCAGGGGGTCACCACGGCACACCACTGATGAAGCCAATTTCCTTCCTTCCTTCCTTTACTAATGCAGTCAAAAAATGTAGAAAGCAATGTTCCCTAAAACAGCTATAGAGAAAACATTTGCTCAGCTTGGATAGTTCTTAATATAGGCCATATAATTTCTAGCCTATTTAATTACATAACATATTTTATGCTTCATGACCAATTACATTAATAGCTTAATACAGAAGAATATTATCCTCTCTTGATTTGATTATGCAGCCACACAATATGGTATATTTGGTACTTAATTATCATCATCCATTGAGCAGGCTGCTGTGGTAGAATAAACAGAGAGCTGGGACTATGCAGGCTGTGTTATTGTCTTTAGATGGTTTTGCCACTTCTGTTAATAATGGACTGCGGATCTACTTAACAAAATGACTGCAGCATATAAGCCTTTAGATTACCAGCTTACAGTGTCAAAAACATCTGTTCAGCTTTTCAACTGTATGCACTGGAGGTTAAATAGAGGTGAATAAAGCTGTCCTTTTAGATCCGGGGATGTGCAACAGTAAATATAACCTTAATTCAATAAACAGGTAACTTGTAAGAGAAATCAGAATCCTTACAATTGCTGACTTCCCACCATTTAACTCATAACTTTGAATGTTGCATATCTCAATTAAGAATTTCTACATTTATTACATTTTATTCCCAATATCAAGGCATTATTTGGGGGGATTTTCAGAAATAAACTACCGGGCATGTCATATGACCTCACATTGACTTCTTACCTTTGACCTTTACAATCTCTTGGGTGTACTGCTATAGGAATGCCTCTAATTCAAAAAGGGGGCTTCATTTTAAATACACGTAAAAGCTCATTTCTTCAAAATGAATATGCTGTAATGTTTTGTATAATAAATTTTTCATGAGGAATTACAGATATGATAAGATGTCAATTTTATTTTATTTTACTATCTACAATTTTTGTCCATGTCTACAAATGCAACACAGAAAAATAAATGATCTATCAACAGTTAACTGATAAAACTCGACTCAAAATTTATATTCTTATTGCATTTATCAAAGAAATGTACTGAATACCATTTTGAAAAACAGTTCCACTTTATGACATTTAGTTGCATTAAATATTTAGTTCTGTTGTGTTGCATTATACTGCTGTGCGATGAAATTAAATGCAAACTACAATTTGAATGTCTGCAAACATTGGCAAGAATCTGCAGCTAAATTTAGATATAAGATTTGCAGTGTCTGTTGTTTTTTTTTTTTTTCTTTTCATCTTTGATGGGTAAAGTATAAAAATGTTCAGGAATTTGACCCGCTTTCTTTTTCCCTCTCTATTTTCAGGTTTGCAGAGCATGCCAGGGGACTACGTTTCTCAGGGTGGTCCTATGGGAATGAGTATGGCACAGCCAAGTTACACTCCTCCCCAGATGACCCCACACCCTACTCAATTAAGACATGGACCCCCAATGCATTCATATTTGCCAAGCCATCCCCACCACCCAGCCATGATGATGCACGGAGGACCCCCTACCCACCCTGGAATGACTATGTCAGCACAGAGCCCCACAATGTTAAATTCTGTAGATCCCAATGTTGGCGGACAGGTTATGGACATTCATGCCCAATAGTATAAGGGAACTCAAGGGAAAAGGAAACACACGCAAAAACTATTTTAAGACTTTCTGAACTTTGACCAGATGTTGACACTTAATATGAAATTCCAGACAGCTGTGATTATTTTTTACTTTTGTCATTTTTCATCAAGCAACAGAGGACCAATGCAACAAGAACACAAATGTGAAATCATGGGCTGACTGAGACAATTCTGTCCATGTAAAGATCCTCTGGAAAAAGACTCCGAGAGTTATAACTACTGTAGTATAAATATAGGAACTAAGTTAAACTTGTACATTTCTGTTGATCACGCCGTTATGTTGCCTCAAATAGTTTTAGAAGAGAAAAAAAAATATATCCTTGTTTTCCACACTATGTGTGTTGTTCCCAAAAGAATGACTGTTTTGGTTCATCAGTGAATTCACCATCCAGGAGAGACTGTGGTATATATTTTAAACCTGTTGGGCCAATGAGAAAAGAACCACACTGGAGATCATGATGAACTTTTGGCTGAACCTCATCACTCGAACTCCAGCTTCAAGAATGTGTTTTCATGCCCGGCCTTTGTTCCTCCATAAATGTGTCCTTTAGTTTCAAACAGATCTTTATAGTTCGTGCTTCATAAGCCAATTCTTATTATTATTTTTGGGGGACTCTTCTTCAAAGAGCTTGCCAATGAAGATTTAAAGACAGAGCAGGAGCTTCTTCCAGGAGTTCTGAGCCTTGGTTGTGGACAAAACAATCTTAAGTTGGGCAGCTTTCCTCAACACAAAAAAAGTTATTAATGGTCATTGAACCATAACTAGGACTTTATCAGAAACTCAAAGCTTGGGGGACAAAAAGGAGCAAGAGAATACTGTAACAAACTTCGTACAGAGTTCGGTCTATTAATTGTTTCATGTTAGATATTCTATGTGTTTACCTCAATTGAAAAAAAAAAGAATGTTTTTGCTAGTATCAGATCTGCTGTGGAATTGGTATTGTATGTCCATGAATTCTTCTTTTCTCAGCACGTGTTCCTCACTAGAAGAAAATGCTGTTACCTTTAAGCTTTGTCAAATTTACATTAAAATACTTGTATGAGGACTGTGACGTTATGTTAAAAAAAAAAAGGTGTTAAGTCACAAAAAGCGGTAATAAATATTTCATTTTTGATTTTTTGTTAGGCTTTTGCGTTTTTAATGGTTTTAGGACAAGACTGCACAATGCCAACTCTATACAGTGTTAAAAGTAGGTTTTTCCCCCCAGCAGTTGAGTATATTTTAAACTCATCAATAATTTTTAAGGTAATCATCTATAGCCTTTCAATGTCTATTTGACCTATAAGTTCCACCAGCAGAAAACTTCTAAAGGTACGAAACTATGTGTACATGATGAGCCAGGTTGAAAGATCCCCTTGAACATGCTCAACCTCCTTTTTAGATGCATGACGTTAAAAAATATATACTTTCAGATAAAGCTTTTCGTGGTCATCTCTGCCAGAATAAAGGACTTTTCAGGGTTAATTTTACAACATAAGAAATAATGTCTGTGCTCAAAGGTAATTTATCTGCCTGTGTTTTTCCTCTGCCTGTCTTACTACAATATTGTTGGATATGTAAATGAAAATTTACATATGGGTGTTCATAGATAAGTAAACAACTTCTATGGAGTTTGAAATTCTGACTTTAAAAGATTACTTAATCATTAATATTTTATAAATTATATTGTGGTGTATTTTTATTTCAGACACATCCATGTGCAGGGATGCTAGTGTGATGATTTGATAACTAAACTTAAATTTTTTTCTGAAAACAAAACAAAACAAAATGGACGGTATAATGCCATTTTCAAAATTTTATGCAACATTCCTGGAAATCTATACCATTAGCTTATTGATACTGCACAAACAATGTCTGCTAAAGTGTGCAAAAAGGGTGAGGCATGTCCCCTCAATTTTCAAATAAATATACTATCCTGGAATTTTTTAACTCTTAAATTTTGAATCTTTGTTTAGAAAGAATAATATCATAAACTTTGGCTAGATATGTGATGTCAACCGGCTAAGGAAATTATTCATCATCTCTGCAAACTTAAACTTGGAAGAAATCCATAGTTATTATTTGGGGCTCTTCCATCTTTCCATTTCAGACAGCATTTATGGAGGTTCTATATAAATGAACAAGGAAATACACTTCTATTGTTCTGTATTATATTTAGTTAGGTAGAATTTTTACAAATACATTTCAGTTTAAGTGGTGTGTTGCTGTTTAAACATAGAAATAATGCTTCTGACACAAACTAACTTAATAGAGAAATTCAGTGCCACTTGGGAAAGAGAGATAGCTTCCCTCTCATTTTGGCTATTCTATTTTACATGAAGTCTTTTTGTAAATTTTAAATATTTGCCTATTTTTACTTTAAATACTTTTATGTAAACTATGAAAATTCCCCATTATAAATCAACTCTCACATCAGGTGGGAAAAAGAACCTTTTTTTCTTTCCACTCAGTAAATTCTGAAGGGTTTACTTGGCAATTGGCTCGTGTTTAGGATGTGTTTTATGCAATTATCAAGTTATCTCATTGAAGTTTAGAGACCAGAGCTCTCAACTCTTGGTTTTAATGAATAAAGTCATCTCATGCTTAGTTTATTCGTCAAACCCACGTCCTATCATGTTAACTTTAACCTTCTTAAATATTTGGAGATGAATGATAATTGTAATATTTGTTTGCATTACCTTGCTCTCCCCCACCCCCAACCCCATGATAACACAGAGAAGTGATAGATTTGTCCAATTTTTATAATGCTTTTTTTACACCACCCCGGAAGGCACTTGCTCCTATCTCGGGTTTACTATTTAGTGTAAAGAGTTCCGATTTGGGTATATTTAAGAAAGACTCAGCTGTCAAAAGCAAAGAAACTGGGAATGGTGTTTTGACAACCATATAGTGTTAAAGGAAATACTGTAGTCTGAATAAAATTGCTTATGTTCTCCAAAACAAGAGTAATATAAAAACACTTTTTTATTTATATGAAAAAGCAAAAGCAGAAATAAATTCCAAAGGTTTCCCTTTCTTTAAGAAATTCTGAGAGAACTGCAGTCGCCATCTGTTAAGGGTTGGGAATTGAGCAAGAAGCCACATTTTAAACGAAAAAGAGAGAAAAGACCAGGAAAGTCTGTGTCTTCCGTCCACCCCTCCTCTCTCCCACCCCCTAGGTCAGCACCCCTCACGCCCCCCAGCTCTCACCCTCGTTAGAGTCCACCAGGATCCTCCTGCCTCCTCACCCCCTCCCGCCCCCGCGGGCCTGTTAACCCGGAGCAGATTTGGGAAGGGAAATGTGGCTAATATCTCTAGCAGCTGTCAAAGGAGGGACCTTCCTTCAAAGGGACTGGACAGGGATCCTCCACAAGTTCTCCATTAGCTAGCAGGCCAGCAATTTGATAAGGAGCCTGGACCTCCGCTACAAGTTGCCACTCAGTTAGAAAGTCCGGTGTCCGGGTGTCTGGATGCGCGGAGTGACCCCAGCTTCGCGGCCGCAGCCCCCGCCGCCCACCCAGCGGGGTTGGTGCAGACGTGCGTCCTGGAGCCTGGGAGGAGGCAGGACAGAGGCTTGGGCCGCGGCAGAGGGGCGTGCAGAGGGCTACCCTGGCCCTCACCTGACCTTCCCTGGGCGCGTGTGTTAGAGTTAGACCAACGTATTGCAAACTATGGGGGCACGGGGGGCCCGTCCCAGTTACAGTTGCAGTCATCAACTCAGGGCGTCGCGCGCCGGGGCGAGCCCCCTCCGTCGGGGCCCGGGCTGGGAGAAAGTGCCGCGCGGGGGAAATGCTGGTCTGATGGGGGAGGCCGGTCAGATTGTGATGAGAATGGAGGCCGTCGGGGCAGTGTTTGAAGGGAGGTTTTAATATTAATAGTTTCGGTGTAGAGACAGAAGGGAGATTGCGTCTACGGCTCCTCCGGGCAGACTCTGGGTGACAGGAATGATGGATGATCCGGCAGAGCCCAACAGCTCCTCCCCCCCAGCCCCAACAGTGTCAAAGCTACTTTAGTTGAAGCTTTAGAAATAAAATAAACAGCATCGCCACCCCCCCCATACTCTTAGTACACCTCCACCCTCTCCCCCAGCTCTCCGACATCGATTTATGGATCATTATGTATCAATTACTGCCCTCAATACCTTCCCATTGGCTTAAATAAAACAGTTGAAAGATGAAAACGGGGGGTTCGGTGGAGATTTTTTTCCCTGACAAGAACAATCGCAAAATCCATTATCTCATAATCCGAGGCGCTGGGTGAGGAGGTGAAGAGAAAGGACGGGGTCACCCAGTAAATAACTGGGGGGAACGCAGGAAGGGGGGTGTCGCCCAGATGCTGCCTTTGTTTTCTTTCAGATGGGTTTGGTTGGTTGGTTTGTTTGGTGTTTGGGGAGCGGGGTAAACTCGCGTGAGAATTAGATGCCTACAAGTTTTGTGACCTAATTATTTAACTCCTTTGGAGAGACCCCTTTGAATATGTGTCTCGTCAAACATCAGATGTTGTTGGTAGTGAGGTCACACATGGGAAAAGGTGTGGAGGAATGGGTCCGTCTGGAGGGCGGATTTTCACTTTGTTGTGAGCAACTGTGCGCGGGAGGGTTGGCCGCCGGGTGGGGAGACCGTCCCTCTCCCCTCGCCCCCCGCCGCTGGCTGTTTTTGTCGTTGGAACTGGTTTGGATCTGGGGCTGGCCGTCCCCTTTCGCCCCCACCCCCACCTCGGCCGCCCGAGGCTTTTCTTCCCTCTCCTGCCTCTTCCGCGGCGGGGCTCGAGGTTCTCTAGGTGTTTCTATGACTACATTGTGTGTGTGGGAGGGTCAGACGTGGGGGTTGCCCGCGAGAGGGCCGTTCCTGGGCGATCATTTATCAATGTCACCCACATAATGATTCTCTCTGCAGCCTCCTATTGATGAGGATAATTACATTAGCTCAGAGTGACTGATCAATGAAAAACCATCACACAAAAACTTCTTTACTCCTCTGTAATACCAAAAACCGATACAGAAATAACATAGAAAGCCTGATTTTCTTTCCCTTCCCTGTCCACCAATGGATTCTGCCCCCTCTGACTCCCCTCGCCCCCCACCCCACCCCAAAAAAAGGACGGAGGAGTAAAGTAAGAAAATAGACCCAGGTTTGTTTCGTTTAAAGGAGGATGCAATTCTGTCCGTGAATGCATTTTCTCTAAATGTTGGCTTCATCCCTCCTTTGGTAGAGCATGTCAACGGATTTGCTAATGTGAGTTGCTTTCAGACTAGTCTGTGGTTTTTCTTTTTTATTTCTTTCCTCCCCTTTGGGCATTTTTTTTTTCTGCTTCAAAAAAAGAGATAATTCTTTCTACAAGTATCTGGTAAAAGAAATTCCTCTAGGTCCTCTTTTTAAAAAGCGTTTGCCTAAGTCGGGTTATCTTTTGTCTTTATCACTTCATAAAGTAGAGCAATTAAAGATGTGATGTTGCATGGGCGGAAAGGGTGGATCCATTATACGGCGACATAATACGCTATATTCTCGCCTGAAAGTTTGAAGCTAAATTACGATTTCGCTTTTTCTAGACTTAAAAATCAATATTTTCTCAATTAAAGAGAATTTTAATGCTTTACTTGCGAGTTTTTAAAGGCGCTGTAAATTTTATTGTAATGCTCTTGACTTCGGAGTAGATGCAGGAGACGGGTTGATTCTCGTGGTCTTTTTCCTCTCGAGGAACCTAGCCCAGGAACATCCCATGGTTTCATGTCAAATTGAAGCAACAAAGGTAAGAAGGGTTCTAAGAGGGACGGGGCAAAAGGTGGGGAGCCCGCCAAGGAAGCCCACCAGCGCCAGAGGCCATTGTCTTGTATATTTTCACCTCTCTGTGTCCTGCCTCCTGAAAGTGACAGAGGTGTCCATTTTACTCTAATCTTTCTCAAAGGGGAGCACGTTCGACTCACATCTGCTCTTTAATGGTCAGAAAAGGAGCTGCATTTGGGGAGCATTCTAAACTCTTCCCAGGGTCCCCCTGTTCTCTTCCCTCTCCTTATTTAACCAAATGCTAACTCGGAACTGGCTCTTTCACCAATATGGCCATATTTTATGTGTTCTGGCTTCTGTATCAGAAATCATTCCCCACCCTCAGGAGCATGCACTGTTTACAGACGTTTTCTCCTTCCACAAGTCCCACCTAGTAAAAGTTCCCGCAGAGAATTAACTGTGGTGTGTTAATAGCCCAGGTCTGCTACTGCTCTCTCCTGCAAAGTTGAAATCTGGTAACCAGGAATATGGCATTGAATTAATGCTGGGAGCTGTTCAAGGTCAGCAGAAGCCCAAAGACTTGAGAATTCTAAGGCCCAGAGACTTGATGGGAAGCAAGGTAGTGAAACTTTAAGAAAGTAAGGCAGAGAGGAGGAGAAGAAAATGAGGCCAGGAGGGAACATAATAAGAGAAGAATAGGACAAGGCAGAAGAATGAGCCTTTGGGACCTCTTTATAATTTAAGAAGAAATAATAATGAAGGGAAATTGAATATCTAAGGCTTGCTATTACATTTTTTTGAGGCCAATATCCGTTTAAGAACAAATCCTCAGAGATGCCAGGAAGGGCCTGGGTTTCCAAATGGAACTACTCACAAAGTTCCTTTTGCAGTTCCTTCTTCTGTTAATTTGCTGGGAATGAGAAGACTTGGGAAAAGGCGATGTGTGTGGTGTACCAAGGGCTTAAGTAAGAGTATGATGGGAAGGGGCACCTAGATATAATGAGGCTGCTGTTTTAAGCTGAATAGAAAAGAGGAGAAGAAAGAAAAAGCCACACAACACCACAATACAGTTTAAAATAATTCTCACCCACCTGCCTTCCTTTTTCTCTAACCACACACTATATTGAATAGTACACATAGGTGGGGGAAATTTCTAGTTCATCACCTTCTGTCTGTAGACCCACCAACGGAGCCCCCTTCCCTTAGATTCCTGACATGTAAGCCTAGACCATGGCCTTTTTATCAAGTGAGTGGGGCTTTGTTAATGTATTTGTACTTTTCTGCTTTCAGTCTAAGTTTCTCGCTTTGGAGGAGGGAGGAGATGCAAGAAAGGAGGGGGAGGGGAGCAGAACACAAAGACTTTATCTAGTTCTCACCAAGCAGGTTTCAAAATAGGAACTTAATGGGAAGAAAGACGAAAGAATTAAAAAAAATAAGAGGGGCGTGAGAATTGTTTATTACAAGTTTACTTGTCTGGAAGAGAGGTGATTCTGTGGATATTTTTCCCTTTGAGGATTCTGTTTTCCTCTTATTGAAACATTTTCAAATTTTAATCCTTTAGCAGACAAAACCTCAATATAAATATGACATGGGCCACTGGCAAAAAAACGAACTTAAACTCAGTGCTTAGAAGGGAGGCGGTGTGGGGAGGAGAGAGCCCTTTCTGATTAATAACTAGCAGGGTAATGTTGAGGGCTTTTTCTGCCCGATTGCCTTTTTGAATTAGAGCCGATTTCTTCACACTTCAATAGTGCCTGTCTCCTTTAAAATGACTGGCAGATTTGTTTCTCTTTTTTTTTCTCTCCCTGAGACTTAATGATGTAAATTTTCTAATTAGTTAAATCATATTGCTTAAAGGCCTAATATTTACCATGTAAGAAATGATCATCCAGATTTGGACCTCTTGAAATATTCTGAGAAATAACACTTGGCTTTTAGGTTGAGGGATGAAGAGGAGAAAGCTGTATTACGGGAAGCTGTTTAGAGAAGAGAAGGCATAAACCCGGCAACATGTTAAATTAATAGATGAAGTTGAGCTGGGCTCACACCCCAAGTCCGCTTTTATTTTTCAATCAGCGAAGATTTAATTGGCAGCCCTCAGGCTGGGCGATCTGATATTTTCTCATTAGTTTCCCATCACTAATCTTGAGTGTTAGATTGGCTCAAAGGTTGTCAACATTTGACCAATTTTATTTAAGGAAAAAAAAAAATCATGCATTATGGCTCCTGGACGTGAGATCTGCAAATAAATCCTGCTTGGATCAGCGGAACCAACAGGCGAAAAAAATGTTGACTATTCATCGTCGCATTTAATAAGTTGCATTAATGTATATTTCAAGGCGAGAGAGAGAGAGATTATACATGTGGTGCGTAGATGCCGATGAAAAGAAAGAGGTGGATGGGGAACGGGAGGCACTATAAGCCGGATGGGTAGGTAAAGTGAGACGTAGAAGCATTTCGAACCGAGGGTAAATAACCCAAGTGGAATAGCTGTTGAGGATTTAGGAGCTACAATCCCCCCTCCCTTTCCTTTTGCAGCTGCGTGAAACTGCCAAGCCTGTCTTGCAAGCACAGAGTGGCTCTGCTGTCTAGTCCAGAGCTAACATCAGAGCGCCCCCTGCTGGCAAGTAGAGCAGAACGCTGCGGGTCAGCCCCCTGCGAAGCGAATCTTGTTTTTCTGCGCACCCCACCTTTCACTGACTCCTTCCACAGCCCCCACGTCCATTCTCCAGCAAAATCCCGCGGCAGGGGAATACCTTGTCAAGGACTGAACATTTAAATGAATAACTGATAATAATAATAATAATAAAATGCGAAGGAACCCCCCACCTTCGCTTGGCCTCTGGGGAATAAACTATCAAAAGCCTTGGCAGAGGACACCTTTCCTTTTTCTACATCTCTGTATTCTCTGCGTTTTCGCTACAGTTTGTTTTTCCTGCAGAACTGCAGATTCCGAGTCCAAGGAAATGTTTTTAATAGATGCTGTAGACGTTTTAAAAATGGATATCTGATGGGGAAAGAGGCCAATACAAAGCAATATTTTGCATCCTCACAAAATTAAACTCCCAGGAAACTCGCACTGTTTAGAAAAGTCTTGAGGGATAGCTTTCGGAATTCAGACGGTTCCTTGTCCAGAATGACCCTTTCCTGCAACGCAAAGCAATACCAGACCCTGTCCGAATCTTTTTTTTTAAGCAGAAAAAGTGTTTAAAAGTTGTCACCATAGCTACATACACACACACACACACACACACACACACACACACACACGTCTTTTCCATGGGTGTGTCTATTCTTTTTTTGGGGTCGTACTTCTCAATTTTGCTGGAAACGGAAAAGGTAGCTGAAGTGCACCAAAATAACCGATGTCTTTGACATTTGATCTTACTATAGTGTTTCACGTCCAATGCAAGGTGTGAGACTGCTACTATTTGAGAGAATTTTGGTTCTTTTTCAACGGTTCGGTGCATAGAGGCATTTTCTTGGTTTCCCAGTTAATCTGCCGCGGGATTTATGAGCACCATGTAACGCGAGGGCGCACAGGTAACGAGAGCCGGAACAATCTCAGGCTGGCAGCCGCACCGCCTGCACCGCCAACCTCCACTCTTGGGAAAGGCGTTGGCAATGCAGCCCTGACTCGGATAAGTCTTCTGACCGCAACCAGACCCCCACATAACGAGTGTCAATCTACACCGCGGAACGACTTTTGTTTCTGAGGGAGTTTTTGGTTTTGCTTTCCAAAGTACCGGATTTTGGGATTTTGTTAAAACAGTGCTCAGAAATGAGGCGCGGGGGAAGGAACACGGGCAGGGAGGACAGCAAGGGAAAGGTGTGTCTCTGGACTTTAATTTCTTGCCAGAGTAGCAGGACTTTCTGGTTTAAGAATCCATTCTCCTCTTTCGCTTCTTCCCAGAAGCCCTGTGTCACCCCTTCTCCAACCCCCATTCCCATCTTTGGAGACACTCAGGGAGGGGACAGGGACCCCGGTGACTCCCTAGAACCAGCGCTCCTAGGGCAAGGCAGAGGTGGGAGACAACCCGGTCTTCAGGCCAGTGAAGTGATGCCTCAGTCTGATTGTGTTTGAAGATTTGCTGGGGCTATTGTGTGACAACTGAGGTAAAGTTAAATATTTATACTCCAAGCTGTTATCATTTTGGGGGGTCTGTTTTGAGGAAGTCCATTGGGTTCAAACTGATTTTAAATATAAATCCTGTTCTGGGGAAGCAGAATCTACTGCCTGCAACTGGGGTTGACTGTTTGAAAGGTCCCCGTTAAGCTCAGAAGTGGAAGGGAAGTTATCTGCAGACCATATGAGTCTATTCAAATATATATGTATATACGTATGTGGGTATATATACAAAATATCTATATATAGCTATCTACATATCTGTACAAAGACAACAAAATAATAAAGACAAGAAAGGGGGTGTCCCTCATAGCAGTTGAATCCAAATAAAAATATTTCTCTCACATATAAAGGAAATATGATCATCTCATTGTATTGTCTCTGTTTGACTTAATGAAATTTGGAGACATTGACAGTCTGGTCAATGTTCTAAGTAAATTAATGTGAAGGTCCTTAGGAAGAGATGGAAAACACCCCTTGCCATTAATCTTAAACCACTTGAAGATTATGAGTAAAAGAATGGGATCACTAAGCATTACCATCTCAAGTAGCTCTTAACTGCCCCCATCCCTTTATTGTGGCAACAAAATAAACTCTTCACTAAGAATGATGTTTCTTCCTTTTTTGTCTTTGTTTTTGTTTTGCTTTAAGGGCAAAGAAGGGAAAACAGAAGCAAAGAAAACTGTTTCAAAAGTCTTGGAATTGCTACTGTTAAAAGGCTGCGGTTCATTTCTGATTTCCTCATCTTTTGCTACAAAGGAAAAAGAAATCCAATGATGTGTCTACCTTTGGTGAGAAGAAAACACGAACAACAGCAGTGTAGGTGTGTTTGTTTGTTTTTCTTTTTTCCTGGAAAAATATTTTTAATATTCACCAATTAGCGAGTTGAAAGCTGTGGAGATGTAAAAGATGTTCGCTTGTCCACATCTATTTGTTGAGTTTCGTCAAAGGGGTTTTGTAGGCATTTGTACCAGATAGAAATGGAGAGAAAGAGAATTAAACACTTGCCAAGGAACAACAATATATACACTTTCAGGTAACTCCACCTAATCCTGTATTTGAGTGCTGATAGGGAGGAGGAGGGGGTGCTATTTTCCCTTCACAAACCCCCCAAAGCCGTATTAGACAGAAAGAGGGGGTGAGAACTCTATGACTGAGCATTCTGACAAAAATGGAAGCAGCACCTCTCTGCTCCTAGACCCCTAAGGAAAGACGCCCCCAAAATGTGCAAAAGCCGTTATGTTTCCTTTAGAGTCCTGAGTTGGGTGGACCTTTCAGAGACATACACAGTCATTAATATTTTAAAAAACAAAATGCAGAAACGGAGGGCAGTGGCTAACAGAAAAGAAAAACATGCTAAAATTTATTCCTGAAACACCGCAAATTTCCAGATGCCACAAAAAATCAATGCAAACGCACCCCCTCCTAACTGAGCAGACAGACCCGGTGAGGGTTCCAGTTGAAACTGGAATTGGAGATCTGAACTCCGCTAGAGCAACGGGAGACGTTACCCCGAGGCTTCCGGAGTGGAGGTAGGGGACGTCTCCCTCCTTCCAGCCCGCGGTTCCCACCTGTTCCCTCCGCCCCAGGCTGGGGCGCGGGAGAGAGCAGGAGCTGGAGCGATTCCGCCTACAGTCTCCAAGGCGTACCTGGCGCTACTGCTGCTCTTAGCAAACCAAGAAGGAAACCCAGACAGGCCCCTAGAGGCCAAAGACCCCGCCAAAGGGACCGAAGCTCCCGGTCCCAGGCATACGCAACGGCCTGCCCTGTTCCCAGGCCAGGCTCCCACGCCCGGATGGACAAAAGGCTCACAGGCCACACTGGTCCCGGAGCCGCTGTGAAACGCAATGGAGGGGGACAGTCTCCTCGCCGCGCTCTGGTGCGTGTGTGCGCGCGCGCGTGTGTGAAACACGTGCACTCGGTGCGGGCCTCCGGCCGCAGACGTCACCTGAGGAAGTTCACCCCCGGGGTTCCCGGGCCCTGAACCCACCATCCCCTCCATGTCGCCTCAGCCGCCCCCACCTGCTACCCAAATCCCGGGGCACGCCCGGACAGGTGTGCAGCCTCTAACTGGAAAGCTCCCGGGAAAAGAGCCACGCCAGGAAAGGAGGCGGCGGGAGGAGGGGGTAGGGATAGAGAAGAGAAATGGTACTTCCAGAGCTCAGACGTCCCTATCTTCCGAGAAATTGTCATCACACTCAATCTTTACACCCTGATCTACGGTATCCAAAAAGCAGACATTGATTGGCGGAAAAATCGAGTTCTCGAAAATACAGGGATTTGACGCGGACTCCTGAGACCTGCGCAGGCGTTGCTTAGGTTCAAAAGTATGATTTTAATTTTCTTAATGAAGGCGCGCTCTAGAGCTCAGCTGGTAATGGCTGTGTTGAGTTTAATAGACTTCTGTCGAACAGAAAAAGACGGATAAGTAATCTGCTCTAATGCAATTATTTTCCCAGGTTCGAAAGTCATTGTGCAGAGAGGGCAGGAGTGAATTAAGGCCCCGGGGACCGCGGACGCCTGGCCAGGAGACCGCCTGAAATATGAGCCGGACCTGTTTTGTGAGATGCACTTGGGTTTGGGGGTCAGGGTCGAAGGCTTCAAAGCCCTTGGTCTGCACGTGTGAAAAATCTCTCTCTTCCTCCCTCCCTCCTGCTCCTCCTCTCCCTCTCTTTCTCCCTGTTCCCCTTTCTCCTCACCTCTCCCAGAATTAATGTTAATTTCCTCTCCCCCTCCTCTATTTTGCTTGTCTTTGTGTATTTCATGCTGATCCATTTAATCCAAAGTATTTCTCTGAAACACACAAAGAAGTGGGCTCTTGGACTGTGTCAGCCCAATCACCTTTTGAAACCCAAGAGAATTGGGATGTTGAAGATACTGAGGACACTGTGTACACACATAGACAATGTATTGTGAGGGCTATTTCTATCCCAGTAATGAGCCAGTGCCCATCACTGTGCAAAAGTTTTAGCCTTAACACAAGTTATCATTCACAATATTTATTTGGCGTTGTCCAAAGTCTTCTCAGCTTCATTTGTTCAAACTCTTCTCAGCTTCAAACTCTCCACTTTGCCAGGTGAACAGAATCTCAAGCAGGCGTCATTTTAAAAAATAAAAATATCACAACTCATAATTTCCCTTCTTACAGAAGACCCAAATCGATGCAAAGAAAGCCCTTCATTCTCACCTGGACGAAAGAGTTGGAGACAGGGCAGGCCGCCTGGCCAGAGGAGTGAGCACTGGCAGCTGAGCCAGCACCCTAGAGCCCGGCACCCCTGAGCCCAGCTCTCTAGTGTGAACCTCTGCCCGGCCACTCCAGCCCCACTCTTCCCGACAGCCTCTCTCCCCGGTGCTGGAAAACAAAGAAAGTTCTTGGGACTGAGGCACAAAAAGGGTTAAATGAACCCCAAGCAATAGGTGTGTCTATTCCAGACCCCTAGGTGAGGCGACAGTAGCTGGGTTTGATGCGTGTCTCTGAGCTCCACAAACTGATTTGGTCTAGGGTTCCTTAGCTTTGTACATTCTCTTTCTTTCTCCCCCACCCCATCACACACACGCACAGACACACACACACACACACACACGCATGCGGTGACCTAGGCACGTATGCCCACAAACATCCACAAAGCTCTGTAATTGCTGTCTCCTCTTCCCTGACCCGATCCTATCCCAGTCCTTCCTACCCCGCCGCCCGCGCCCGCCTCCACAGCAGCTGGATTCACACAAAAAAGGGAAGAACGTTAAAACAAGCAAAAATCCATTTGCAAACCCCCCTCGGTTCCCCCCCGCCCCCACCGGCTGAGGAGGAGCACAGCTGGCTCCCCCGAGACAGGAAGCTGGGGTGCAGCAGGCCAGGGAGCAAGGCTCCTCCCGGCTGTGGGCCTTGCAGTGCCACCTCTCACAGAGGGTGTGGGGGTTGGGTGAGGTGAAGGGTGCTTTTCACTTTCCCCCTCCCCCACGCTCTTCGCGGGCTTTTGGGAATGGAGTTAGGAAGAGATCCAGTCTTCAGGACCCCACGACTCTCAGGACCTGGAGAAGCAGCGTAGGGCGGGCGCCTCCGAGCCGCCACAGTGTGACTGCACCAGAGCCCACGTCCGCCGGCGAGAAAGTCTGCGCCGAGGACGGCCGCGTCGAACTCCTGAAGCGCTCAGCCCGCAGAGAAGCTCGCTCGGCAGTGCTCAGGCCCAGCCCAATCTAGCAGTCTAGCATTTGGGTGGCACCAGGATGGAGGGCTGCCTCTGGCTCCAAAAGCAGATTTGGAATGCAGGAGAACGAGTGACTGTCAGAGCCAGTCTCTCTCCTCTGTCCTCTCTCTCAAGCCAGATTTAGAATGCAGGAGAAAGGGTGACAGAGCCAGTCTCTCTCCTCTCTCCCCTCTCCCCTCTCTCTCTTTCTCTCCCACTGCGCCTCTGCCATTCCTAGATCTCTCTTCCCATGCCTTCGGAGGACACACCTGCAGGAGCTGCTGAGTTGTTTTGGTGACCTGGGAGATCAATAGCAAGGACCCAGAAACACCCACAAGCTCTAAGTGGGTCTAATTTTGCTTTTGAAAAGTAGTAGGAGAGGAAAGAGACTTTATTACCTAACCGTGAGTTTTCCAAGATGATCCCCCTCAGCCAAGCAAAGTTGAGAAGGGTTTGACAGAGGGTGAGGACAAGATAGTTCCCTCCTAGCCCCCTCCACACCTCTACAAGAAACCTGGACGGAGCTCCCCCACCAGCTGAGAACTCCTTGTAAAGGCGCCTTGGGGTCCCCACCTGTGCCACTTACCCAGATCACCACGGCCTCTAGGATCTCAGACCATTCTCATCCCGGAAGCCGCTGACTAGACCAGGTCGGGGAAACACTAGGAGGCCCAGTCAGTCAGTATTGCTTCTCTCTCATTTACCCTCCTTTTTTAAAGGTCAGCGGAGGAAAGCAGTTTTTCTTTTTCCTTCTTTCTTTCTTTCTTTTCTTTTCTTTTCTTTTTTCTTTTTTGCAGTAAATCACATGTGTAATTGCATTCACATAGAATTAAGAAGTAAAATATATCTTTTGTGCAAATGCACTTAGACATGTTTAAAGAGGGACTGCCCTGAACACAGTCGGTTTTTAAAGAATGAAACAAATACAAGCTTTAAAGATAAAGAATATGAAGAGTGCCCAGTATCCCCTTCCATTGCCTTTACATAAATTAGGTGGGTCTCAGGAATAGCTCAAGTATCAAGAGTTCTTAAAGCTAACTAACCAATACACAAAAATAACAGATAATCACATCTTTAAAGTAAGTTACCCTCAAAGAAGTTAGAAGTGAATACCTAACTGCAGAGTTAAGCTTTTCCTGCTTCTTTATTTATCCAGGTCTCTTAATTTTAAAACAGATTAAATAATCTGCTCAAAAGGGTTGATATTGCCCACCAAAACAGAGTGAAGACCGTTGTTCATACTTTGAAGCTTATCCATGAGCCTTGGGACTTTTTGAATGTTTAAATGAAGTGTAAATAGATTAAGGTCACAGGCGATTGACAAGATCAAGCTGCTTAACTCAATTATCAAAATTTTATTTCAAAATTATGTTCAATTTGATTCTCCTGCTTTGCTATAAAAGATCTTAGAAAATCCAATAGGAGCAGACAATTCACATTGTGTCGTATGTACTGTGATTTATTTGTAAAATTATTTTGTGATATATATATACCTCTTTTAATGTTTTTGAGGAAACCATGTCTTTCCAATTAGATTTAGGAACACAGCTATCATACTAATTCAAAGGCAGTTACTTTGAAGACGCAAAGATCAGCAAATTTTAACAATTTTCTAAAATATGTCTAAATTTCTAAACTGCAGGCAGAAACTGCAGGCTGTTCAGAATCCAATTCTCTGGATATTGGCATGCTACATTCAATGTCCAGCTACATTCAGTGTCCATCTATCAAAATACTAGGTAAGAGTGCAATTTGTAAATATATATCCTACAACTCTTTTCTAACATAATATCTCAACATTCTCCTATGCATTATTTAATAGATAACCAAACTCTTCAGATTAAGGCTCATGCTGCCACATCTGGAAATGCTTCCTTTGCATTATCCATCATCACCTCCTCACCTCGCCCCAGCCACCAGTGAGAGAAATAGCTGAAGCCTCCCCTTCCACCATTATATGATAGCATCAGCTTTTAATCAGTGAGAGGCACTCCTATTTAAATTTACAGGATGACTCTTTATTTCATTTATCTTTTCTTTTGGAGGAAAGTGAAACAAGAGCACCACCCTTATTAATTATAAGATTGATGGGGTGAAAAAAGCCAAATGAATTTGGCTTGCAAATTATTAGTCTAGGTATGAATATTTATGACTGTGCCAGGAACTGCAGTCATGAACCCTGGGTATCAGGCATGGGAGAGAGTCAGCCCAGTGCATTCAATGAGGGTTCAGTCTCCCCAAATCTGACATGACATAAATGGAAACTTTGAAATTAGACCCAGGGTGGGCTCCCATTAAATCAGTTTATTTTCTTTCTTTTTCTTTTCTTTTTCTTTTTTTGGCTAGTCTTGCTAAACATGAACTTGCTTCCAGTGGCTTCCTTCATAAGCTTTAAAAACCTTTTAAAGTGAAGGAAGACACTTATAGATTTTGTGAAGAAAATTTTTATTTTCCCGACTTGATATTCACTTATGTTTCAAAGCAAGTTTTTCTGTAAAATATTTGTGACATGCATTTAACATTTTTTAAACTATTTTTATTCCGTTTAAAAATATTGGAAACCTAAAATATCCTGGGTATAGGAAGGATTTAAATAGACACAACTGAAGTTCGATGCAGAGAGAAATGAGAGGGAAAAGAAAGCAGCAATGGGAGAGATGAAAAGACAAGTTTTCTATTTATTTGCTTGTTTTCCTTTTTATGCACCACACTTACTCATGCTTTTTCATCCCAAAGTGAGGAAATTTAAATGAAAGGTGGAGGCAGAAAGCATCAAGGTAGAAAGGAAAGGGTCAAAACAAGGATTTAATAATTTAGTTAAAGACAAACTATATTCTCTTCTTTTCCTCCTCGTGATTATACATGTAAGAGTTTTGTAGTGCTTTGGAAAAGACGCTGGGGGTTTGAGATTTAACGAGCTCAAATACTGCCTCATCACCGGCTTCTTTTCTGTAAAAGAAATGTTGAGTGGGAGCTGACCCAATCCTGTGAAAATGGTTCATTCTGACATCAGAGCCAGCTTCGCACATACATTTTGAAAAGGAAGACAAGTTGTTTTCAAAACAGAAATGCTAAGCATTCTAAAAAGCATAAGCAATTTAAAAAATGCTCCTCAAATTTTCTGAAAAACTCCCAACTACATATATATATATTTCACAATTGTAAGTGGATATTTGTGCTAAATTGATGCTTTATGTATATCCTGTCTCAATTTGTCTGTTCACTGTAAAGATATAATTTTTTTTAAGAAGCTATACCACTGACAACAATTTACTTAAATTCACAAACCTTGAAATTGATGCCTCTCCTATCAATCACATTCAGTAGATACAGTAAAACACATTCAACATTTGTATATCAATAGTGGCACACACACAAATCTGTTTTGTTCAATTTAAATGCTCTTCAACATGTCATTTCATATTTTTCTGGAACATGTTATGGGTTAGTCATCCTGTTTCAGCTTATTGTTAAATCCTTAACCTAATGAAAATTCAAAATAGAATATTTACTTGTCATGAGTTTCAGAGCTGAATGGTGGACTTTAGGAATAATTTGGACAACTTCTCTTATCATTCCAGCAAAGAATTGGAGGCCTAATGATGGCAACTGACTAGTCCAATTCATAAAACTAGTTAGCTCTGGTTTTTGACAACATCCCAAAGCTTTTAACTTCAGGCCAATTTTTCTTATTATATGGTGCTTTCCCATTTTCTGCCCTCTATAACACAGTAGTATTTATAATACTATATGCAGAATTTTTACTAATATTTTTCCTTCCAGCACATTGATAATGAAACTCTTATTAAATAACAAGAAGAGAGTGATTGGTCTGTTTGCTGACATGAAGACCTGTTCTTGATCTGTGATGTCTGTTTTAATTAGGCAAAAACGAGATCTATCCTCTACCTGCAGGATAAATAGATGCCAGTATTGGCACAAAAACAAACTTTGTATTTATAGAAATACCAAACTTCTCTATTTATTGGTTACACGTCAGCTCAGTCAATCAAGCTAGAACTAGATATAAATAGGAATAACTGAGAAAGATACTTCAAAATCTCCAAAAAATGTTCACCAGGAATATTTAAATGGATACCAGAGTTCCTTGACTTCAACACTAATAGCTGGCTTCTAGGTAACCTTCCCACCTGGCTCTTCTCTTCACCCCAAATTGAATCCTACACATGCTCCATATTTTTTACATTAAGAAGTCCTATTCATGCCTGAGATGTTCTTATATTTATGATGGCCCCTTCTGTCAAATTGTTATTTCTGTAGCCTGCTGTCAGAAACGTCACTCAAAGTTTCCTTTCCACCTCTCTTTACCCTCTGTCATAGTCACTTAGAAGGTCTAATCCAAGTAGAATCTACTTCACCTATAAAATGAAACTGGGAGAACTTTTTTCATTTCCTGTCACCTCCCCCTCTTCCCAACCAACACCTCCCCCAGCTTTATCTTGATTCTGTTTAAGGCTGTTCGCTGTTTCTCCCTGTGGTAAAATTTTTCATCCAAGCTATTTCTCTTAAGGTTCAAATATCTAAGTTTCGTGAGAAAATACATGTATAAATATTTTGGGCATGTTTTCTGAATCTATGCTACTTAGGTTAATACTCAGGCAAGAAAGAAAACAACAGCAAAAGTAAAAGACCCGCCAATTACAGAAAGTTCTGGAGCAAAAATAGCCGATACTTGATTTTTTCAAATATAAAAAATAATATATCAAACCTGTTGGTGTTTAGAACTTTTTTTCTTTATCAGTGGCCTCCTCTCTGCTAAGTTTCCATTTCATGATTTTTGTATGAATATGATAAATGGTCATTAAGTCTAACCAGTTTTATTTAATGTTCGTAAAAACTGGTAGGTTTTCAAACAGATGTGGCCTGATATGGTTCAGTGAATTTAGTGGACTTCTCATAAATGGAATAATAACCATACGGAAGATGAATTTTATACCTTTGTTTACCTCTTCCAGACTCACCCTTATTATAATTACAAATAGTGTTTATTATGTATTATGCAATATACATACCATTGTCCAGAGACCGCACAAAACTTTAACTTAATCACTGCCATCTAGAGTTTATAATCCAAGAGCACCAACACCAAAAACTACAGGGAAACACAGACAAATAGAAAGGGCACCATGATATATTCTTTTTTTTAATAAAAAAGCAAATATAATGGAACCTAGCTTATGAATGTGTAACACATTTTTATCTTTTCATTTAAATATTTTTTTCAGATCCAAGTAGATGGTCGGGAAAGAGAGAATAGTTTATTTCACTTATTTTCTGTCAACTAGGGATGACTTTGGACAACTCTTCCCCTTTTAACCTTTTTAAAAGAGACTGGCAAAGAGAAGAAGGTGGCAACCAGAGCTGCCTAAGTGGAGGGAGTACACACAGGTTTAAATAATGAAGGCAGGAGAGCTCAGCAGCTTCACACATCACTTTACAGTCAGACTGCCAGGATCGCAATGCCGGCTCAGCCTCTCATCAGCTACACGACCCTAGGCAAACTCACACTTCCAAACTTCTCATAGGGCTTTCACATGCTCACCAAAGGAATTAATGAATGATGAAATTTATCCTAGTACTTGGCTCATGGTGAGCAGTCAATAAATACCAGTTATTATTGTTAATGGGATAGTTAACATCCTATACCACCCCTACCCCTAAGCTTAGACAGGACCTCATGTGAACAATTCATAAAATTTTAACATCTTCTACTTTTATTAATCATATAAGAATTCAACACTTCTGTTAGTTTAGATTCTCCATTTGTTCTATATTGTGTAGGTCACTTTAATTGCTTATATATTCACATCTGTACAGTTATCATTTAATATTCCATGTTTGAAAAAGACCCACACAGCATACATTTTCATGGGCAAGTCATTGAGTAAATAGCTTACTCAATGGGTTTGTTGGTTATTAGGTAATGGGAAGACCACTATGCTGAGAGCCAGGAAAACTGGATTCTAAATATTGTTTCCCACTTATTAGCTCTGTAATTGGGCCTCAGTTTCCTCACCTGCAAAATAGGTTGGAGTAGAAAATATCCAAGGTCCATTCTGGCTTTAATAGTCAGGAATTCTATGACTCACATAGGAAACTTTTCCTAGAAGAACCTTTTTGCTTCCTTTCAAGTACACATTGAGAAATATTATGTGCCTGGCCCTGTGCTAGGCCCTGAGACTCAATGAGATATGAGTAGAGTTCTGTGTTCAAGACATTTACAGTCTAGCAGGGTGACTAACATTACATTACAGTGTAATAACTGCTATTTTACAGATATCTTTGGGGAATTATAAGACCTGATAGAAGCAACATCTAATGAATGGGAGGCAACTACGTGACCAGGGGAAGAGAAGGAAAAGCTTTGTAGAGGAATTGGCACCTGAACTGTCTTGAGGAATAAGTAAGAATTAAGGCAGAGGTGAGGAGAAAGGCATGACAGGAGGAAATAGTATATGTAAAGAAACAAACAAACAAACAAACAAAAAAGAGAGAAAGATAAGGCCATACAGAAAACTGGTAGTTGGGCCTGGCTGCAGGTCAGAGGGTATGTGTGACTGAGTAGACATGTGGCTTCTCCCTCTTCACTCTTCCATTTCCCCACAGTCAGTCTTATAGAGTCCTTTGGCTTCAGTTACCCTTCATTGGCTGACGATTCCCCAGTTTTCTATTTTTGGCCTAGAACCTACATTTGAGCTTTAGACCTATACATTCAGTTCTCCAGTAGACATCTCTATAGGTCAAGAGGCGCCCTAAACTCGTGATCTTCACCCCGGAGGAAACACCTTCTCCTGTGTTCACTGTCTTGGTAAATGGTATTACCATCCACCCAGTTGCTTGTGCTAGAGATTGGGTTTTATCCTTGATATTTATTTTTCTTTTCTTCATCCCCAATGCCTCCACAAGGGGTATCAAATCCAATAAATTTCCAAGGCCTAATAATTATGCCCCTAAATGCATCTTTAACCCATATGTTTCTCTCTGTTTCAGCTGCCACGACCCTAGTTTTATTTGGACTTCACCATTGGGGGTTCTGGAGCCAAATCTGATCTCTTCATATTCCTATTCAAAATCCTTTGATGGAAACCCACCACCATTCTTAGGATAAAGTCCACATTTCTTAAAATGTTCTAAGGCCTTGACTGATTTCACTTCTGTCCCCCGATCTTCAGCCCCATCTGGAATCCCCTTATTCTCTTTAATCCAGTCATGTTGTCCACCATTACATTGCTCAAATAGTATAGCCTCGTCCTACCTCAGAGCTTTTGCACATTCTGTTTCCTCGGTCTGGAAGTTTCTTCTTTCCTCCACTGTCCCCCATCTGTAACTTAGCTAACTGCTATTCATTTCTCAGATCTCAGTTTAAATGCCACTTCTGCAGGAGAATTTTTCTTGACCATTTCCCCTCTAGATTAAGCTACATTCTCTATTCTCATAATAACATTTAAATTTTCTTTGCATCATTATCACAGTTATACTTCATTAATAGTTAATTATGTCATGATTGGTTTAATGTCTGTTTCCCCAGATAGACTATGTGTTCCATGGTGACAAGGTCTGGTATCTTGGGTTCACTATGGTATCCCCAATGTCTAACCAATATTTTTGAAGGTAAAAGAAGATGAAGGGAGGGAGGGAGAAGTCAAAAAATATAAGGCCTGAAAAATGCCCATTGGATTTAGCAACTAAGAGGTCATGGATGACTTCAGAGAAGGCAGTTTCAGTGGCAAGGCATGGGTAGATGCAGATTGAAGTGGGTTAGGAACAAAAGGGACGTGAGAAAGTGAAGGCAGTGGGTGTAAACTAATTTCAAGAATCTTAGTCATGGAAAAAAAGCAATATGACAGTAGATAAAGGGAAGATGTAGGATCAGGGCATGTTTTGCTTTCTAAGATGAAATAACTGGGCTTATATATTTAAAGATAAAGCAATAAAATAGAAGACATAAATTAATGGAGATTAACGATATAGAAAAAGAGAAAAGAAATTAATGAAAGAATATTAGAGGGTTGTAGTAGAGGCTGGGATTTAGAGCATAAGCTAAGTTCTATAAAAGTTAAAAGTCACCTCCTCAATGAGACATAAAGAGGAAAGTAAAGGCAGGCATACATATGGATTAAATGGTGGTGTGGGGCTGAGAAAATAATGTGGATGCTGCTTGATAAACTGGATTTTCTCCCAGTTGTAGGAGGCACTCAGAGAAAGGGGATGGTAGGGAAAGGACATAAAGAGAGAGGCAAAAGCTTAAAATCATTGTTGAGGGGAATAGGAGAGGGAGCTGATCAAGATCAGGTCATAAGATTGCTGAACCTTGCCAAGGGAGATTTGTGGTGCCAACCATCCATATCATTGTGTAATTTTCTCCAGAAGTGCTCAGCAATTTCAGTGAGGGAGTGAGATGCTTGGGTTCTTCTAGATCTGAGAGTTTGCAGGGTAACAAGAGTTTGGAAGTTAAGACTACATGTTTGGGAGTATTTGAGCTAATAAACCATTGGGTCTAAGTTAGATAAAGAAGAAAATGAAGACACAAAGTGGGTGACAGGCTGAGTGTAAATTTAGGGACACAAGGGCTATATATTTTCTTGGAGAAAAGAAGCTAAAGGTTCTCAGAGTTAGGAGAATGTAGGAGAGTATAATGAGAGATTGTTACATCAGCATTTCAGATGGAGAGGTGGAAGCTTCCTCTTCTATGCAGAGGGCATAAGTAGATCCAGATTGGCCATAGTGATAGATATCAAAAGAGGGATCTTTACATCAGTCCTAAAAGGTATGACAACATCCTCACTTTCTCTTCCCATTTCATTCTAGGAATTTCTTTTATGATCCTTGGGCCAGATAACTGAAAGATGGCAAAGGAGAAAGTGGGAATATGATTTATTCATTAGTTCTTTGTCAGTTTAAGCCAATTCACTTCAACAAGTAGTTAATGCGTGAATACCAGGTACTAAGGTATTGCTGCGTGGTAGAGATTCAGTGTTTGCATTTGAGATCCATCATTCTGTTAACTTTGTGGAGAATAAATTTGGCTGGGGCTGGGGAGTGAGAGTGGGCACAAGATTGGAGGCAATAACAATTTGACTTCACCATTTAATAAGGCTATGACTTAGGAGTATTTATTTAACCTTTCTGTGTCTTAATCCCTTCATCTGTATAATGGGAATGCTAATAGTACATATCCTGTAGGTTTATTGGGAAATTATTTATTTATAAAATGTTTAAAATATACCCTACAGATTTCATGGCTGGAGCAGGAAAAGTTATGAGCTCGGAATATCTTCAGTGCCTGAAAGTGAGGAAGTGCTCCCAAAAATATGAAGGCCTGTCAAAAGGTACATGAAGCCAGCTTGAAGAGGCTTCCATCAAAATAAATAAGGAAGTAATGGATTGTTGTCTACTGAATAGAACAGGAATCCAAAAAAAAAAAAAAAAAAAAGAACAGGAATCCGTGAGTCTATAATAATAAATAGATAAATAAATAAGAAGAGAAAGCTCTTGCTTTTACAGTAGTAAGCCAGCTAATATAGAGGGAATAATGAAGTTTAAAAAAATCACCATTTCCCGAGCCTGGGCAACATGGTGAAACCCTGTCTCTGCGGAAAAAAAAAAAAACCAAGAAACACACACACACACACACACACACACACACACACACACACACACACACAAAATTAGCGGGATGTGGCCGGGCACGGTGGCTCATGCCTGTAATCCCAGCACTTTGGGAGGCTGAGGCGGGTGGATTACCTGAGGTCAGGAGTTCAAGACCAGCCTGGCCAACATGGTGAAACCCCTGCCTCTACTAAAAATACAAGAAAATTAGCTGGGTGTGGTGGCACATGCCTGTAATCCCAGCTGCTCAGGAAGCTGAGGTCAAAGAATTGCTTGAGCTTGGGAGGTGGAGGTTTCAGTGAGCCGAGATCTTGCCAGTGCACTCCAGCCTGGCTGACAGAGTGATACTCTGTCTCAAAAAAAAAAAAAAAAATTAGCTGGGCGCACATGTAGTCCCAGCTACTCAGGAGTCTGAGCAGGGAGGATAGTTTGAGCCCAGGAGGTCAAGGTTGCAGTGAGCCATGTTTGTGCCACTGCACTCCAGTCTGGGTGACAGAGAGAGACCCTGTCTCAAAAAAAGAAAAGAAAAGAAAAGAAAAAAAGGAAAATCCTCATTTTGCAACATCACAGAAAGAAATTGATTCAGGCATGAATCGTCAATGGATGCTAAATTTAGTGGAGCAAAGTTGATGAAGAACAGGATATTTATATGATATTGCAGTATCTCATCATAGATTATTTATTACAGTAGGAAAAAATTAACTATGCAGAGAAGAAAACAGACAATACCTTATCCAAGTGATCTAAACTAACATCACCAATAAAGACGATGTGCCTCCAATGTGACACTGTGAAAAGAACACATTCTCACTTCTTGGTCCTCCAGCCCTAAATGCACAACCTGAATGTAGTCACGTGACACATCACACAAATCCATATTGAGAGACAGTCTATAAAATATCTGGCCTGTATGCTTCAAAGGAAAGGCCAAGTAAAGATTCCACCTTAAAGAAGACCAAAGAGACATGAAAACTGTGATTTATGATCCTAGTCTGGATTCTGTAGTGGACAAATTTGCTATAAAGGACATTATCAGGGAAATAGATGAAATTCGAATATGGACTTGAGATTAGAAAAAGTATCAATGTTAATTTTCTCAATTTGGTGACTGTACTACATATATACACTGAAGAAAATATACACTGAAAGGTAAATGAGTAAAGTAGCATTATCTATACAACTAACTCTCTTAATTGCTTAGGAAAAATATGGAGAAGAAGAGAGCGAGAATACTAAAGCAAATATTGCAAACTTATGTAAAAATTGGTGAATCTGAGAAAAAAAGTTGTACAGGAGTTCTGCATACTTCTTGCAACTTTTTTGTACATTTGTAATTATTTCAAAGTAAAAGTTCTTAAAAGAAGAATGTGCGGAAAAGAAAAAAAGCCTGACCCATCGAAAGCTCTCAACGAAAGTTAACTATCATCATCACCATCATCATCAGTTGAGATATTCTTGCAGTGTTTCAAGTAAGAGGTGATAGAGAACCTCATTTCAGTCACCAGGCATTAGAAGAAGGAATGGAGTAGACAGGAAATATTCAAGCTAGCTGCACCAGAAATTCTGGCAATGATGTGGGGAGTATTCCATGATGTGAAATGCCACATGCCACTAGATTTATGACACATCACTTCAATGGACACAGCCCATGGCCAGTTCTTACCATGCAGAATGAATTTTTCTGTAATATATTCCTCTGTGTGCTCAGCAGCATAACATTCCATCAAACTAGATGCAGTTGGCTTCTGTGTCCTACAGAACCTCTGTAGGAGCAGTAGTGGAGAGAAAAAGCTACTTTATTTTCAGATGGACAAATATCTTCTTTAATCTTTTTTCTTCTCTTAGGGAGAGAACAAGAAGGAGGAGGAGCTAGAAAAAGAAAAAGCAGTGGGAACTGTCATGGGTGAATCCCAGAATGGGCATCCCAGATGACGTCTGTCTCCACTCCTGCCATCTCTTCCTGGCTGCCAGCCACTTAGCCTCCAGGTGTTTGTGTCTAAGGCCAACTCTCTTTCTAGACTAGAAGAAAGTGAGGCAGCTCACCTTTTCATTTAGGTTTACTTTGGAAAGTTCTGTGGTTGAATATCAACATAGTGACTGATTTGTGGCTGTAAAGCTGTAGCAGCTCAGGCAGCACATGTAAGAGTGAGACTGGATGGAGAGACTGGATGAATTATGCCATCTTACCAAGGCATT
The DNA here is from genome assembly GCF_028858775.2 of Pan troglodytes. Lineage (NCBI taxonomy): Eukaryota > Metazoa > Chordata > Mammalia > Primates > Hominidae > Pan > Pan troglodytes. The sequence continues at coordinate 28,811,436 of NC_072414.2, read as the reverse complement.
GATTAGTTGATTAAGGCTTGTTTGAGCAAAAATGTGAGTTATATCAGATATAGTTATATCAGATACACTGATACTCAAATCCCACCGGAGAACTCAGCAGGCCACTGATAACCCATTCACTTTTCTTCTCTCGTGACTTTACTCATCTTATTATTAAACAAGGAATGTCTTGGTCCACCACTGAACCAAGTTTAAGAGTCAACTCAAATGCCACTTACTTCTTGAAGCCCTTCATGATACTGTCAAGGATAATGGAAATATATGATTTCTCCCTTTCATCTATATAAATTATTTCCCCATATATACATTAACATGTCAGGAAACTTAACAGAAATATGGTAACTTTTATTAAGTTTCCTTTAAGCATTTTTTTCTATACTTATGCCTTAGAAAAATTGGAAGAACTAGAAATGGAAATATTGCAGAGTGAGAAACTTATGGGATGTTCGTTAGAGAGAGTATCATGAAGGAAAACATGAGATTAAAGACACTGCAACTATCTGAGAGGCCTGTGTAAAATTGTGTAAGCAAAATAGGGAATCTAATATTGAAATGTGCAAATAATTTTACTTTTAGGAACTTAGACTCCTTTGTAGAGCATTAAATTTTATGATATATTAAGTAGAGGTAATGCTGTTTTGTACATAAAAACTATCTTTGGATTATTTACCTTTTCTTTTCTTTCCAAAACTGTTGTCTTTTCAACTCCGTCTTAGGGACAGACAAACGATCAGCTGAGTGGTATAATTAATAGAAGCACCAGTTTTAGAAGCTCTACTTCTGGAAGTAGAATAAAAAGGAGGTGTAACCCAGAGTTTAAGATATCCACTGATAATGAGAGTATTTGAGTGATGGTAAATGGCAAGGAGAAAGACTTAAAGATCTATCTAGAGACAAACCCTTATACTCTAGGCATGCTGCCAGATAAAGACTAAAAACAGCACGTAAGATGGCAAGGAAAATATGCTGTTTGGTTTCTTCATTGCCATAAAAGCCACTGAGAAGGGCTTAAAGAGATATGCCATTCCTAAATGGTAACATTAGACTTCTTGTTCTATGACTTCAGTGAAAAATTTTGCCATTAGGAAATGGGGACAAGGAATGTCATCTTCAACACAGGGTAGCTTTTTGGTCTATCTACTCGTAGTCAACGAAAGGTACAGTAAGTAAGGTCACAGAATGGTCACCCCACTTTGGTTCAACCTGTTCTTGGACAGATCAGTAACTCAATGACGCTTTGTTTTTCTTTTGTGAAGCCTCTTCAGCCTTGATCATAATGATTTCATTAGCAGTGTGTGCTTGATTTTTGCACACCCACACAATGTTTTGTATTACCCAACAAACTTAGAGAATGTAGCCACAGCTTCTTGCTCCAGGAAATGTCTATCAATTTAATTATTAAAACTAGTTTAATGTTTGGTGCCCTGTGAGCAGGATCTTTAAGATGAAATGAGCCAATCCACATTCCATTATTTCACTGACATTTAACATAATCCTTGCAGCTGTCAAGCTATGCCTCCCAAATCTAAGACAATGAGTAAATGTTATTAGTTGAATCAGTGACTAAATCAGCTAAAATGGTTGCTTGACTAAAAGAACGAGTTACTTGATACATCGTGAACACATTGAAGGAAATTGGAAGAAATGGAATTCTGGCTCCTGGGTCCCTAAAAATTGCTGAGTGTGTTTCCTTTTTTGTAAAATAGGTATATTAATATTTTGCCTAGATGTGTTACAGTAAAGATTAAAAATAATTCAAGTAAAATATCTAGCATATAGCAGAGAATAAATGGTTGCTGTAACTTATTACAATTATTTATTAAAAGTTCAAGTTGCTTTGAAGAAATTAAGCAATTAGTTACTGGTCTATCTGGATCTTAGAAAACTCTAACTAGTACATTCAATCAACTTAAGATAATAGCAAGAGGAAGTTTAAAGTTAGATTAATTCAAGTTGTTAAGCAGCTTAAATAGCAAGCTCACCATTTATTTTAGTTTACTTTTTATCTGACTTCATTTTTAGTTTGAGCTGTTTTATGAAATATTTTTTAGCAAATGGCTGATCTCACTGGTATTCTGCTGTAGTAAAAACTGAGTAAGATAGTAATACAGATTGTTTGAAGAGGGAGGAAGCTGTTGTTTCTCGTTCAACATTTTATGAAATGGATTGCAAATCCAGGCAGTAATCTCAAACACTGGAATCCCCTATACATTAAGAATCCTGGCAGTCTAAAGATTGTAAGCAAAAAGGCAATAAATACGTCAAAAGAAACTTTATAAATGGGTTTTTGCAAGCCAAGAAAACTGCCAAATAACTTGTAGGCTATAGATGTACTAATGCATTTGTCTTTCTGACCTTCCGATCTTGATTCGTTTTTTGATGCCATCGGCATCTCTAAGGTTACAATTTGGTGGAGATTCTGGATTGCAGTTGTGCTTGTCAAAGGGTCATTCTTCCTGGTAATGAGGTAACTAGTAGTCCCTGGGAGAAAGGAGAAAACAATCAGGTCTTGAAAGCTGAAACATGCTGAAGTGGAGAGTAGGTTCTTGGCAGAGGCCCAGCTCCTCTTTCTCAGAGCGTTTGTCATCATTGCAACAAAGAAGAAAATGGTGGGGTTTGCATAGACAGCTATAAAGTGGGGACCTAAATAACAAAGAAACACAGGCACCCAAATCCCATGAACTGGAATGTATTTGGAGGCTGTTTTTGAGAGCACTTTGTTTTTTCATTTACCATATTGTTGAGTCACATGTTAAGGAAGTGGGTCGCATTAAAAAGAAGCATGATGCTTATTTTGAAGCAAATTATTATCGAATGAATATGCTTCAAAACATTTCTTGATTTCAACTTGAAGCGAAGTCATTTGACTTCGGAACATATGCCTTTGCTAAATTGTTGCCAAAAAAAGACAACTTAATTTTTGCATTCATTGCTTGCAAAACTGTTGATTCAAGATGTAATGGAAAGGTAAGACCAAGATTCACTTCATAAAGCCAAAGGTAAACTTGAATACTTGTCACATTTAGTCCAAATGAAGATTGTGACTAGCCTGTGAATCATATTTGTAATTTAAACCTAAATAAAAATAGTAACAATGACCAATAATTACAAAATACAGAATATATGTTAATATGTATAGTGCTATACATATTAGATCCTATAAGATATCTGAAAAATAATATTTGAGTAGAACATATGTCTAGTCATGTGCAACTCAATTTCATGGACCTTACAGGCACTAAATTCTCATCTACATATATTCTCTAAACTAGACTTTGGGCTTTATGACACAGTTTCTGCATTAAATTTTTTCCTGTCTTGAAGGTAAAGTTTGGATTATTTTTACAACATTTTATTTTATTATTTTCCTTAATGGCTAATATATTGACATGGTAAGAAACTCAAACAATACAAAAAGATATACAATGAAGATAAGCCTTCCATTCCCAGCCCCCAGTGGATTTCCTCTCCCTGACAGTTATTGTTAGCATTTTCAGCACACCATTCTAAGTGTATTATCTGAATATTTGAGTGTCTATTTCTATATATCCACCATTCTTTTTCTTTTTTCTTTTCTTTTTTTCTTTTTTTTCTTTTTTTTGGGGGGGGGATAGGCTCTCACTCTGTTCCCCAGGATGGAGTGCAGTGATCACTCCTCACTCCTCTGGAGTAGCTGGGATGGCAGGCCACCACATCCAGCTAATTTTTTAATTTTTTTTTTTTTGTAGAGACAGGGTTGTCCAGTCTGGTCTCAGTCCTCCACCTTGGCCCCCCAAAATGCTAGGATTACCAGCATGAGCCACCACACTTGGTCATTCTTTTTCGTATTAACATAGTAGCATAACTGGGTCATAATAGGAAGCAGAAAGAACATTCAAACTTGGAAAATTGGAGAACAGTTTACAAATAAAGAAATTATCAGCGAACATATGAATTATTATATAGGGGAACCACAAGGAGATAGTTTAGTAACCCAAGGTAGTATCAGTGGAGCTGTCACATCTATAGGCTCAAAGAAATGAGGAATGTGATGGCTATTGTTACCTGAACTTGGAAGGAAGAAGTCGTGTAGGAGAGGAGTAGTGATACAGTTAGCCTAAGGCCAAAAGGGAATGAATGCTGTGACCTCATGCTCCTCTCCTCTGGTGCCATGCAGGGGTTCCCAGTGGCCAAATCCAACCAGCAGCCATGGGATCTAGAAGCCCAGTGGTATAGTCCATATAGGTTGGTCTCCACCAGCAAAGAACAGAGCAGAGAAACGGTAAGCAACTGGAAGACATCTGCTATACACGCTTCTGCTCCATGCTTTTTGCAGTTAAGGATATATGTTGGAGATCCTTCCATCCATCAACACCTATAGATTTCTATCCATTCTTTCGAAAGAGGTAATCTATTTCATTGTGCATAAAACATAATTTACTTAATTGGTCTTCTATTGCTAAACATTTAGATTGATATTTTGTGTTTTATGAACACAAACACTATAATAAATATGCTCGTATATATGTCTTCATGCATATGTGTTCTATATCTTTGATATAAATTCCTAAAATGGAATTCCTTCTTATTAATTTAGGTCAAAATGGAATTTTAGTGCTTATTTATCTCAACAGGAAAAAATGAAATTACTTTTACATTTGGGCATAAAGTTTTCAAAAACTGGTTGTAAGTGCTATTGCCCCAAATCCAAATTGTTTATTGCTTGAATATCTAAATTCTTTTTGATTTTTAGAATGGTATAAAATTGTAGAAGTTACAAAAATAACATGTACTCAGGAGCTAGTGAGCCTGTGCTGGAATCCTGGCACTGATGCATGACTGTGGGCAAATTTTATAACTTCCTTTTTTTTTTTTTTTTCGCCCTTGTCGCCCAGGCTGGAGTGTAGTGGCACAATCTTGGCTCACTACAACCTCTGCCTCCCGGGTTCAGGTGATTCTCCTGCCTCAGCCTCCCGAGTAGCTGGGATTACAGGTGCATGCCACCATGCCCAGCTAATTTTTGTATTTTTAGTAGAGAAGGGGTTTCACCATGTTGGCCAGGCTGGTCTCAAACTCCTGACCTCAGGTGATCCAGCCTTGGCCTCCCAAAGTGCTGGGATTACAGGGATGAGCCACTGCACCCGGCCTTATAACTTCTTTATGTTTCACTTTCCTTATCTGTAAAGCAGGTATACCAAGAATAATAGTAGCTACCTCGAAGGGCTTTGGAGGGGCTCAAATGAATTGATGTATGTAGATTGCTGAGACTAGTACCTAGCACTATGTAAAAGTTTTGTTGTTGTTATTGTGCAATAATGATCCTTTAACAGCTGCTTCTTCTTGCCACCACTTTTATAAAGACTTCTATTTGTCCCTTGTATACATCTTGCAAATATCTACTTTTCAGATCTTCTCACTTTTCTCTATGCAACTACTTACTTTACTTCTTTCAATATTTTTTCACTTATTTCTCCAAGCAACCTCTTCAAACTTGCCCTAACCTACCATGATATACCAATAGTATATCAGAGCTTTTTTATATGTTGTTTTTATTGATATATGTTTATTCATATATATGATGCTATAATATATATAGATGCACAAAACATGAGACCCACTACTCTGGTTAGTGGCTTTGGGTTTACTCTGGATCACACCAATGGCTAACTCAGTTGATCTCTGCAGTAGTAACAAATAATGCTTATTTAAACAGCATGCCTTCCAAAGGCCTTAGGTTTTGTTTGTTTTTTCATTTGTTTTGTTTTTACTAACATATTTGAGACTTACAGCATCTGCTAATTTATCTAAACTTCTCTTCAATTATTGTACTTTCAGCCTTCACCATAACTTCAGGTAATGATTATATAAAATTACCCTTTCCTCTTATTTATCTCCAAACTAAGTTTTCCAAACTTTAAGGGGTACCTCCTAATTCTGGAATTGCAATTTTCATTAAAAAGTTGTTTCCTCTACCAAGACTGCATGATTTTGCAAACTAATATCATTTACTCTCTCCAAACAATCATTTTTAGATTTATCCTAATAATGGGAAAGAACAAAATTCAAATGGGCAGAGAAAATACAGTTTCCTTATTTTTGCTCTTGTCATGCTAACTTGAAGTCCATTCTGGTTTCTCTCTTAATCTGAGCCAATAGGGGTCATTAGATAGTCCTTAATATCCAGAGGAAAAATGCTTATCTCTCAGAAATTTTGGTCTCCCACCCTTCTGACCATCTCCTCTCCAACATGACATCTCAAGAAACTTTTGAATTCTTGTAGGAGGGGTAGAGGATAAGGCTTTTTATTTCATTGTCACTTGTCCATCTAGGCTGCCACTCACTGTGTTGGCTTTCGGTGGCTGAAGTCTACAGCTGGTATAATACATACGGTGGGTTCTCTCTGATTTATTGGCGCCCAGTGGTGCATTCTGACCTGCATGTCCTTTCTCAGCCCTTGCTGACTCCTCAGGCACTGCCACTGCCAGAGGCTCCGTCCAGTCAGCCTCTAGGCCAGATGGTCTGCCTTTGCCATGGAGTCACACCATCCTGTTCGGAATGGACCTTGGAAGGTCCACTGTATTCATGCCACTTAGGAACTTAGAGGGACTTGGAAGGGCGAAATAAACCATCTGGTGGCCAGCTACACATTCTGGCTTGTTAAGTATCTCATGTTGGCATAGGACCATTCTCCTTCTGGTATTTTCTTCAATGTATCTGTATATATACCAAAAGACAACTTTCTCTGAAGGGTCACCTCCAAGTTGGGGATGAAGTATGGAGAAAGGGACCATTGAGGTACTTTCCTTCCCCTTCTCCACCCTTTCCATCTTCCTAATTTCTTCCATAATACCCTGGGTCTAAAAGGAGTAGATTGCTCCCTTTCACTGTGTCGTATCTTTCTTCTACCTAAGCCTTACAGGGAGAAGAAATATTCTCTGGGAGAAAAAGGGAAAATAACTTGAGCAGGTGCTCTAGGCTTGGTTCTTGCAAAAATAAGAGAAAAAAGAATAATCTAGACATTCCTCTCTCAAGAAAATGGCTTTTTATGACCATTATAAGACTATTTTATGGACATTTTCAAATTGATATTTCATTGATACAAAACTACATTTAAAATGTCAGGATCTGTACATTTTGGATCCTTTTGTAATTATCCTAATTCTCTTTTACAACCACCTGACCTCTTGACTTCTTCCTTACTAGGGGTTTCCTTGGGTCAATCAGAAAGGAGGTCATGAACTTAGAAAAGTAGAAGAAAAAAGCAGACTATTTCAGAATATTACCTCCAATACACTTACCTAATTAATTAATCTATTTGATAATACCTACATTCCTTATAGCAAATCAGGTAGAGCCTACTCTTAGATCTTCACATATTATCATTCTGTGACACCCCCACTGAATCTTTCTCAAGCTTCAACATATCTATCTTACCAAGGCACAACTACGGCACTGCAAGAAAGTGTTCCTGGTTCAGATGAATTATGACATCATGCTGTGGTTCAGAGAAAGGATAATGTCTTACTTTTTCCTGATAATACTTACTATTGTGCAGATCTCATTTTCTGTGATTCCCTATTACTGATAACTGATGCTGAGCATATGAGAGCTCAAAGCTGATTAAGGTACTTATCAGTGGGAATTCCACTGACTGCAACAGGTGGCTGTGGTGAGATGTTGGGAAAGAGGAAAGATAGAGGCAGGCATTAGTTTCCTCATTTACTCTGAACCTGTCATCAAATTATATTAGGTTAAGAAGCTAGAAAATGGTTAGCAACTGTTGATGAAATCAGCTTTGCCTTGTATTGACTCTAATTGAAACAAGTTGTAGAACCAACATTATGACAGGAATGTCAGAAATATAAAGAGGAAAAAAATACTATGTCTTCATGTTACCAAGTGAACATTTTTTATTTTTTATTTTCCCATTCCTATTCATATTTATTATATCGTTTGTAATAGATAAAATCTTACTGACAGTAACACTTTCAACATGAATTGGATTTCTCATAATATATTTATGCTCCAATTAAAGACAATTTGACCTTGTAAGATTAAAAAAACTTTTTGCCCTGAGAAGGTCGAGGATACAGTGGGCTGTGATTGCAACACTGCAATCCAGTCTGGGCAGCAGAGCGAGACCCTGTCTTAAAAAAAAAAAAGGTTGGGGAAACCTTTAAGACTAACACATCAGGACTCTGACTAGTGTTTAAAAAAATTATGCTTTTTTCTTATGAAGAACTTATCACTGTAATTGGTCTTACTGTTAAAATAGCCTAATTAGTTGATGGGGAGGATACTAATTTACCATGACAAATACATTAATTTCCTGGTGTTGCTTTTTAAATAAACAGAATCAAATTATTTTTTATCTTAAAAATACCCATGAGATTATTTTTGTGATGGTATATAAATGTCTTTAAGCTTTTGTCATTTAGTTATCACATCATTTCTAGTCTTTCCCAACAGCCTTCAAAGATAATTATCATTTTTGAAGATTTTACCGGCTATATTTGGCCCTTTGCTCTTTGAATTTTTGGCTTATTTGCAAACTAGTTGACATTTTTTCTGATATTTAGTCTGCTTATCTACGAACATAATATATTTTTAAATTTATTTAGGTCTTCCTCCTACATGTCCTCAATAATAAATTATAATTTTCTCCATAGGAGTTTGCATGTTTGAATAATTTACAGTTTCTTTATATTTCTGTTGCTATAAAATTTGTAATGTTTTTAAATTTTAAATAAACATTGTTGGAGTATAATTTTTATACAATAAAATTTTAAGTGTACATTTTGATGAGTTTTGACAAAGGTATATACCAATATAATCACCACTTTAATCAAGACATACAGAACAATTCTTTCATGCTTATTTGTAGGCAGTCCCAACCTCCACCCCAGCCACAGAAAAACACTGGTCTTCTTTTTGCCATTTTGGATTTGTTTTGTCTCCTCTGTAATTTCATAGAAGTGGAATCATACAGTGTTTATTCTCTTGTTTCTGGCTTCTTTGCTTAGCAAAATATTTTTTAGATTTACCCATTGTCAATGAATGAGTTCATTCTTTCTTATTTCTGAGTACTATTCACTACTGAATAGTATCCAAAATGCTATTTGTTTATCCATTTAATTGTTGATGCAAATTTGATTGTTTTTAGTTTAGGGCTATTAAGAATAAAGCTTCTGGCCAGGTGCGGTGGCACACACATTTAAATCCCAGTATTTAGGAGGCCAAGGCAGGCAGATCACTTGAGTCTAGGAGTTTGAGACTAGCCTGGGAAACATGGCAAGACTCCTATCTCTACAAAAAAAATGCAAAAATTAGCCGGACGTTGTGGTGCACACCTGTAGTCCCAACTACTCAGGATGCGGAGGCAGGAAGTTCTTTTGAGTCTGGGATGTGGACATTGCAGTGAACCGAGAATGTGACACTGTACTCCAGCCTGAGTGGCAGAATGAGACCCTGTCTTAAAAACAAAAAAAGGAAAAACGAAAGAAAGGAAGGGAAGGGAAGGGGAGGGGAGGGGAGGGGAGGGGAGGGGGAGGGGGAGGGGCGGGGGGAGGGGGACGGGAGGGGGAGGGGAGGGGGACGGGAGGGAAGGTAAGGGAAGGGAGAAAGATGGAAGGAAGGAAGGAAAGAAAAGAAAAAAGAGAAAAGAAGGAAGGAAGGGAAAAGAAAAAGAATAAAGCTTCTATGAACATTTGTGTACAAGAGTTTTTGTGGACATCTGGCCCTAATTTTAAGTCCAGAGTAGTATCATAAAAACAATCATTAATGTAGGACAGGTCTCAGTTTATCATCATAATATGCCTTGGTGTACTTTTTTTTTCATTCTACTTTGGATTTATTGGGCTTTTTTATCTCTAAGTTTACAATTTTCATCAAATTTGGAAAATGTTCATGAGTTTTTTTTTTCTGCTTTCCCACTTTCTCCTCTTTGGGATCTCCAATTAATCATATGTTAGACCACTTAAAATTGTCTCACAAGTTATTGAAGTTCTGTTTAAATTTTTCAACTTTTTTTACTCTGTGCTTTAGTTTCGATAATTTCTTTTCTACCTTTTCAAGCTTACCGATGTTTTTTTCTAGAGTGTATAATCAGTTATTAAGTTCATCTAGTAAATTTCTCATTTCAGAAATTGCATTTTTCAGCCCTAGAAATTTCTACTTTAAAAATCTTTCATTGTCTCATTATGTTCATGTTTTCCTTTAAATCCTTGTACATACGTATAAAGCTGTTTTTAAGATCTTGTTTCCTAATGCCATCATCTCTGTCATTGCTGAGTTGTTTTTTATTGAATTGATGTTCTCTTGGCTTTGTGGCATATTTTTCTGTTTATTTTTGTGTCTAGTTTTTTTTTTTATTGGTTGCTAGATGTTGTGAGTGTTATACCATTGAACATCTCAATTTTTATGTTTTTCTTTAAAGAATAGTGTGCTTATTTTTGCAGGTCATTAGTTACTTGTAGACCAGCTTGATCCTCTTGAGTCTTGGTTTTTAGCTTTGTTAGGGTAGGTCTAGAGCATCCCTTGATCTGAGGCTAACTTAGCCCTACTGCTAAGGAATGATCTTTCTGCAGACTCTACTGAATGACCTAGGTGATCAAAAAGTCCTCTCCACTGTGACTAGCCAGAACTCTGTGGTCTCCCAGCCTTCTGGGGGCTCTGTGAATTGTTCAGCTTACAACTTCCTTGTATTTGCTCTTTGCCTAGCCTCATGAATTATCATCCTATATAGATAAACAAAATGGTATATAGCGAAAAACTCAAGAAGACTTTTATGCAGATTTCTGGAACTTTATTTTGTTAATATGGTGAAATATATTAATTTTCAAAAGTTAAATCATCCTTACACTTCTGGGGATAGACTCAAGTTGTTTATAGTGTCTTTTTTCCTCCACTGCATTTAATATGCTAAAATTGTATTTAGACATTTTCCATCTATGTTAATCAATAAAACAGGCCCATAATTTCCCTTCTCATACTCTTCTAATCTAGCTTTGGTACTAAAATGATATTAGACCCATAAAATAAGTTGAAGAACTACTGTTTTGCATAATAATTGAAGTGTGTTTTTCTTTGGTAGAATTTTGCCTGAACCCGTTTTTCTGCATAAGCAAATTTTAAATAGCTGGTTCAATTTCTTTAATTTTCAAATTTATGACTTCTTCATATTCTTTTAAATAAAGGCATAACATATGTAAGGAAAGAGCATCAAGCTTAAGTGTACAACTCAATACATTTTTACATATATTATACGTTACGATAATACATTATATAGACAAATACATAGATACAGAGAGCCATCTACCAAACAGATAAAGACTTAGAACATTTCTACTACTCAGAAGGTTCCTTAGCATAATATCCTGAAGGTTTATCCATGGTGTCACATGTTGCAGAATTTACTTCTTTTTAAAGGCAGGATAATATTCCATTATATGCATATACCACATTTTCTTTATCCATTTTTCTGCTGATGGACATTTAGGTTGTTTATGTATCTTAGCTATTATGAATAATGCTTCAATGAACAAGGGAGTGCAGATATCTCTTTGAGATCCTCATTTCAATTCTTTTGGATATATACCCAGAAATGAGATTGTTTGATCATATGGAAGATATATTTTTAATCTTTTGAGGAAATTCCATACTGTTTTCCTTAGCAGCTGTGCCATTTTGCATTCCCACATTATGCTAAGTGAAATAAGCCAGTCACAGAAGGATACATGCTGCGTGAGTCCAGTTACATGAGGTACCTAAAATAGTAAAATTTATAGAATCAAAGAGTAGAATGGTGGTTGCCAGGGTGTAGGGCGAGAGGAGAAGGTGGTGGAGTTGCTAATCAATGGGCTGAGAGTTTCAGTTAAGCAAGATGAGTAAGTTCTAGAGATCTGCTGTAAAACATTGTATCTATAGTTAACAAAAATAATACTGTATTGCACTCTTGAAAATTTTAGAGGAAAGATCTCATGTTAAGTATTCATACCACAGAAAATGTGGCATTATTTTTAAGGTTTTTTTTTTTTTTTGCACCTTTCTTAATTAGTACCTTACCTCCTACTATTCTGAATTCTATCACTGTAGATAGTTTTGTCTATTCCTAAAATTCTTATAAATGGAATCAAATAGTGTGTGTGTAAAGCGTTTAGCTTCTTTTGCTCAACATAACATTTGTGAGATTCAGCAGTGCTGTTCTGTGTACCAGTAAGTCATTCTTTTTTATTGCCCTATAATATTCCATTGTTTAAATATAACAAAATTCATCCATTCTCCTGTTAATGGACATTTGAATTGTTTCCTGTTTGGAGCTGTTATAAATAAAGCTGCCACAAACATTCTTATACAAGCTTTATAGTGAAAATATGCACTCATTTCTCTTAGGTAAATACTTAAGAGTGGAATTGTTGGGCTAAATGATAGGCATGTGTGTAGCTTTAGTAATACACTGGTCCCCCTTTATCCATAGAGAACATGTTCCAAGACCCCCAATAGATACCTGGAACCCCAGATAGTACTGAACTCTATATATGCTATGTTTCTTCCCATACAGTCCTATGAAAAAGTTTAATTTATAAATTAGGCATAGTAAGATATTAACAACAATACCTAATAATAGAACAATTATAACAATATACTGTAATAAAAGTTATGTAAATATGGCCTCTCTCTGTCTCTGTCAAAATATCTTAACATTTTCAAACTGTGGCTGACTATAGATAGCTGAAACTGTGGAAAACAAAACCATGGGTAGGGAACTATGGTCTTGCCAAACAGTTTTCCAAAATCATTGTATCAATTACACTCGTGCCAGCAATACATGAGGGGAAGAATTCTTCCACAACCTTGCCCACCCTTGTAATGTCACTCTTTTTAATGTTAGTCATTCTTGGGGGTATGTACTAGTATTAAGATATTACTTTGGTTTTAATTTGCATTTCCCTGATTTGGAATGATGTTGTGTACCTTTCTGTACTCTTAGTATTTATTTGAATATTCATTTTTTTGAAGTGTTTCTTCATGTATAGGATTTTGTTATTGTTATCAAGTTCAAACTAATAATCAGAGAACATGGGTCTTTTTTGTTTTTGAGTTTTTTGATGCTTATATTTTGATATGTATAGAAGTTTGCTTTGTGACACTTTTTTTGGTTACAATTGTGTGTTTGTAAAGCATATACTCTAATTATTGGGTTGTTCACATCTTCTACATTTTACCTAATTTTTATTTTCCTGAATTACTGAGAAAAGTGTGTTAAAATCTTCTATCATGTTTATGGCTTTTTCAATTTCTTTTTGTAATTCTGTCAATTTTTTACTTTATATACTTTGAAGCTATTTATTAAATACATACGTGTTTTAAATAGTTATAACTTCCCGGTGAATTTTTTTTTCTTTTTTAACAAGAAGGGAAACCACTCAGACTGAATTCTTTCCCTCTTACTCTCCTGGAGGAAGAGAAGAACCATCATCAATGGTACATGGTGGTTGCAGTGAAGCAACAAGAGTCTGCTTCATGCTCAGGCGACAACACTAAGACTCCTCCTCATGGCTTCCAGCTCTCTACATGTTTAGAGAAACTTTTCTAGTAATGAACTGTATAGAATGATCATGATTCTTGAAAGTATCGTCTTGAATTTTTCTTTTTATCATTATTTGTCCCTCCTCTCCCCTCCCCTCCCCTCCCCTCCCCTCCCCTTTTTTCTCCTCTCCTCTCCTCTCCTTTCCTTTCTCTGTACCCGGGCTGGAGTACAGTGGCGCAATCCCCACTTACTGCAACTTCCACCTCCCAGGTTCCAGAGATCCTTCAGCCTCAGCCTCCCGATTAGCGGGGATTACAGGCACCCGCCACCACACCTGGCTAATTTTTTTGTATTTTTGGTAGAGATGGGGTTTCACCATGTTGGCCAGGCTGGTCTTCAATTCCTGGCCTCAAATGATCCTCCTGCCTCAGCCTCCAAAAATGCAGGGATTACAGGTGTGAGCCACCATGCCCGGCCTTGTTTGGTTTCTTTCTTATTTCCAATAATGCTTGATGCCTGGTGTGACTACAAATACATTCACTTTATTTTGGCTAGTAGTAATATTTTTTTTCGTCTTGTACTCACAACATTTCTGTGCCCTTGTGTTTTAAGTACACCACTTGTAAGCAACATATACTTTGATTTTATTATTGTTTTAAAATACAATCTTCCATTAAAAAATCTGTCTATTTTCAATCTGTCCATTTTAAAAGTTAAACTTTTAACTGGAGAGTTTAGTATAATTAGTGATGTATTTGGATTTTTTTTTTTTTTTTTTTTTTTTTGGTCAGTTGAAACCCCAGAAGGAAATACATGGCATCATTTGTACAAAAAAAAAAAAAAAACACTTACAAAAGTACAGTCTGGGTATGGGAACACTAAAAGTAAAGTAACCCAGAGCTCATAATGGCAGGCTTCATTTCCACCAAAAGTGCTGGAGGAATGAGAGAAAGGAGTTGTTACTGGGACCTAGAGTCAGAGAAGGCTATGTGTAGAGTGACCTGACAAGAACTGAGACCTTTGATTAAGGAATCAGCCAGTCTGATGTAATCCTGCAGTGAGAAAGCTGGGGAAGTGAATACTCAACCTCACTTTTCTTCTTTCTGATCTTCTACTCTTCAGAAACAAGAGAGCAAGGAAGTCTCTGATTTTGTCCAGGCCACACAGCAGGGTAGAAAAGTATATACAGATGGTGAATCTGGAAAGGCAAACAAGGATACCCAGTCCACATGTCTACTGTATTAATTTGTGTTTTCTATTTATCCTTTTAAAAATGTGCTTTATTTAGGTATGGTTGGCATGCAATAAACTGCACACAAATAAAACATACATGACAAATTTAGACAAACATATACACTCTTGAAACCATCACCACAATCAAGATAGTAAATATAACCATCACTCCCCCCAAAATTCCTTATTTTCCTCGGTTAATCCTTCCCCATGGCTCCTAACCTCCATGACCAACAATCACTGATCTGCTTTTGGTCATAATAGTTAAGTGTGCAATTTCTAGAATTTCATATACATGAATTCATATTACATATATATTTTTTGTCTAGCTTCTTTCAGTGAGCATAATTATTTGAGATAATTCATGTCGTATGTGTCAATAGTTCATTGCTTTTAATTGCTGAGTAGTATTCCTTTGTATGGATATACCACAAATTGTTTTTCTGTTTACCTTTTGATGGACATTTTGGTTGTTTTCAGCTGTTGGCTATTACAAATAAATCTATGAACATTTGCTTTCAAGTCTTTCTATGGACATATCCTTTCAATTTTTTAAAATTAAATACCTAGGAGTTGAGCTGGATCATATGGTAGTTGTATATTTAACTTTTTAAGAAACTTCCAAGTTTTCTACCAGCAGTATATGAAAGTTCCAGTTCCTCCACATCTTTGCCAACACTTGGTGTGGTCCATCTGTTTTATTTCAGCCATTTTGATAGTGGGCAACGGTGTCTCATGTGGTTTTAATGTGAATTTCCTAAATGTCTAGTGCTATTGTGCATCTTTTCATGTACTTTCTTGGAATTTATATGTCTTCTTTGGTGAAGTACCTATCTAAATCTTTTGCCCATTTAAAAAATTTGTTTTTTTGTTTTCTTATTATTGAGATTGGAGAGTTCCTTATATATTATGGACACTTTTTTTTTAATCAGATATATGATTTGCAAAGATTTTCTTCTAAACTGCAGCATGTCTTTTTATTGTTTCAGCAATGTCTTCCAAAGGGAAGAATTTCATATTTCCTATGAAATCCAATCTATCTGCTGGGCATGGTGGCTCACACCTGTAACCCTAGCACTCTGGGAGGTTGAGGTGGGTGGATTGCATGAGCCCAGTAGTTTGAGACCAGCCTGGGCAACATGGGAAAACCCCATCTTTACAAAAAATACCAAAAAATCAGCTGCACGTGATGGCACATGCCTGTAGTCTCAGCTACTTGGGAGACTGAGGTGAGAGAATCACCTAAGCCAGGGAAGTCAAGGCTGCAGTGAGCTGTGATTGCACCAATGCACTCCAGCCTAGGAACTGAGGGACCCTATCTCAAAAGAAAATAAAATTTCAGTTTATCAACTTATTCTTTTATACATCATGCTTTTGGTGTCACATATGAATAAATTGTTGCCTCACCCAAGGTTGCAAAGTTTTTCTCTTATATTTTTCTCTAGAAATGCTATGGTTTTAGATTTTACATTTAGGTTTATGATCCATTTGAGTTAATTTTTCATATGGTACAGAGTATAAATTAACTTTCATTTTTTAAATAGAGATATTAAATTGTTCCTGCATCATTTGTTGAAAGACTGTCTTCTCTCCAATAAATTGCCAGTCCACTTTTGTCACAAATATGCAAGTCTGGCCAGACGTGGTCTATTTCTGGACTCCAGTCTGTTCTGCTGATTTGTCCATCTTGGTAGCAATACCATCAAGTCTTGAGTACTATAACTTTATATTAAGTCTTAAAATCGGTTATTAGTCCTTCTGCTTCATTCTTCTTTGTAAAAGTTGTTTTAGCTAGGCCTTGCTTTTAAAATGTGTTAGGTGGGAACAGCAGAATGCTCAGTTTAGTGCTAATTATTTCCCACTAATGATAAAAGACCCTTCCAAGTAGTCTGTAAAATGCACAATTAATTTTGCATTTTCCAGTATGGTTGCTGGACATAGAAATTCTTTCTGGCCCCATGTGAGCACCTGGTACTATTTCCTCTCATCGTTTCGGATTGTCCTTTTCCTGGCATCAGCTAGTTTTCTTATACACGTATTGATTCACATTTTGCTGAATACTTGAGGGCATCCTCTATCTTTATTTTACTTTAGGCAATATTTCCTCCCAAGATTTATCAGGAAGATTACTAAATAATAAGTCTTTTAGAGAGTGTGTATAATACGTGATTTAAAGCAAAAATAATGTAACTTTATTTCCGCTGGATGATTTACAAAATGCTTCAGAAAATGGAGTTCTGATGCCATTTTGGTCCTCAGGGCATATGGATAGATTCAACACAATGATTATTCAGTATCTTGAGTCAATCTGGTTAGTGACTAACAACTTTTCCTAATAGAATTCTTGATTCTCACCCTGGCCAATCCTGCCTTGTGTCCAACCATAAAAAATCTGGTTAATGTCCTAATAATACTAGAGAGCTCTTTCTGTCTTTTTCTGACAAATTGCTTAGCACAATCAGAGCAGTTCCCTTTAGACTAGCAGCAAGAAATAGTGCTTTCTGTTCCTCTGTCTGATGGTTCATTTGGCTTATTATTTTAAATTGGGCATAATAAGCTTCCCAGGATGATTTTCCTTCAGCGTTGACCGGTCTTTGCATTGGCTGATTACACAAATTGACCATATTGCCACTTGTTTCTGGTTCTTGAGGCTAGAAACTTGATTTGGGATTCCATGATGGAAAGGAATATTGTGATCCTTCTGGCTTAAAAGAGACTTTCTTTGCTTGACTATTAGCTGAAAAGGGATCTAAACAAAGTTGCCAGAAATTTCCTTCTCTTCCTCATATTGCCTTTACTATTTATTATTCATTTTATTAAATCAATACTTTGATAATTAATGCTTCCACACCTGTTACATTCTTGATATTTTGTTTCTCCGCTTGCTGAATTATGGGTTTGCTAATATAGTTTGCCTCTTTGTTTTTTGTTTTATTTTTTTAAGCTGAAGAACTTTAAGCAAGTGAGTTTCCTTTTGCAAAGCCTAGTTGGCATGTGCCATTTAGTCTGAAATTTGGGGATTTATTCTGTATCATTTTGTATAATATTAATTGATTTGAAGTTAATTGAAATTTCTTTAGTTTCTGAGAATCCACATTGAGCTTTAATGCAATAAAATAAAAACATCTTAATTGTTTGCCTCGCTCATTCATATGTGTACATTTAACAGTGTGAACTTCAAAGTTAAATTATTGGGAGGGTTCAATCGAGGAGAGGGCATTAAGATGTATTTCCTTTCCTTCTGTCTCTTTCCTAAGAAGACTGTTCCAATTAAGTATAATAGAAAACAATGTACAGAGCACAGACCTTTATTGCAGCAAGTAACATAGAATAGGCACAGGAAGTCCCAGTGATGTAAGCAGTAGACATCTCTTGGATGTTTTCTTGTCCAGCTTCCATCATGTTTATCACCTCTTACTGCTCTTATCTTCCATAAGATAACTTCTACTGAGTAACAAAAGCTATCTCAAATCATTTAATCATCCAAGGGCCAGCAATTACTCTTATACCTAGTTATCTATGAATATGGTTATTAATAACTTCTATAATCTAAACTCACTCATGAGTATAGCTTTTTAATTCTTGGAATAATGCCCCTTTAGAAATTAATTTTGGGGCATCCATTAGATAATTTCCCATGAAATGACTTATTCTTATTACTTCAACATTCATCTGTCAGAGAATATAAAAGGAGTCACTTCTGATTTTACCTGAGATTCTTACTTCCCCAGGTAGCCAATAACCAATCTTGGGGTGGGGAAAAAAAGGAGTAAGAAGGCAAAATACCTGGACTAACTTTGAAACCTGGCTTTTATACATGGGGACCTCATTATCTAATTACTGCATATAAGTTCTAAAGTTATTAGGCAGTCTAGGGAAAAGTGGTCACTACCCAGAAATGTCCATTACTGAACTAACCACTTATACAACTAATCCCCATCCAACTAGCTCTCCTGGCTTAGCAGAACATTTATATCAGCCTATTGTGCCAATGTCTTGGTTAGTCTCTCACTGACTATCAAATATTATAAAAAGCCAACAATGTGATACGATATAATACAAATTGACTGCAAAGAGAAATTATGCATATTTCAAAAGTTGTAGAATTTTATGAAAGAATGAAAGTAATGTTGGTGAGCTGCATAAATCACATTTTAAGCCACTATTTGACATATAGGGATCTGGCAGAGTTAATTTAACAATCAGAGAAGAGAAGGCCAGGCGCAGTGGCTCACGCCTGTAATCCTAGCACTTTGGGAGGCCAAGGCGGGTGGATCACGAGGTCAGGAGATCGAGACCATCCTGGCTAACAAGGTGAAACCCCATCTCTACTAAAAAATACAAAAATTAGCCGGGAGTGGTGGCGGGCGCCTGTAGTCCCAGCTACTCGGGAGGCTGAGGCAGGAGAATGGCGTGAACCCGGGAGGCTGAGCTTGCAGTGAGCCGAGATTGCGCCACTGCACTCCAGCCTGGGCAACAGATCGAGACTCTGTCTCAAAAAAAAAAAAAAAAAGAATCAGAGAAGAGAAATCAAGAAGGAGGGTGGCTAAATAGAGAATGTGAATATCAAAGTCTTAATAAGACCCTCAGAAAAACCTGATTTTAAAAAACTTCAAATATTTTCCAGGTGATAGTCTTGTGCTGCAGAAGTGAAATGTGAAATGATGGCTGTATTATATTGCCTTACAATTTTCTTGGGAAAATTACCACAAAAGTCAATACTTGATTTACTCTTCTTGATTCTGAGTACTGCATTTAATTATAAAATATATTTTGTTACTTATAAAATAAAATGCATGTGCTTCAATAATTTTTGCTTTAATTTTTACAATTGTTCTCAGCAAATCCTTTTGAAATATGTTTTTATCAAATTATGGTTCCATTTTAAGTGGATTCACTGGGAGATGCCTTTTGCTGACACCAATTAACCCTGGTCAATGAGAACCTCTCAGGCAATGAAGTGATCCATTTTCTTCTTCTCTTTCACCGTGTTAAATCAAAGTTTAGCCTAAAGCTGTTTCCTTACATATTTTAAGTTTGGCCTAAAGGTTTTTTGTACATCATGAACTCTAACAAGTAAATGTACAAACAGACTGTAACCTGCACTTGTGCCAATCACTGAGTTTTGGACAGTCAACTGTAGCCAACTGTTTTAACTGCGTTCAAATGAGGCAAATGCCGAGCTGTAACCAATCCAGCTGCTTCTGTACCTCACTTCTGTTTTCTGTACCTCACTTTCCTTTTTCTGTCCATAATCTTATCCACCACGTGGCTGCGCTGGAGTCTCTGAGCCTATCCTTGCTCAGAAGGCTGCCTGATTTGCGAATCGTTCATTGCTCCATTAAACTCATTTAAATTTAATTCAGGTGAAGTTTTCATTTTATCAACTCTCCTCCACTCTCCACTCCATCCCCCATTTAGCTCATTGCTTTCTCTACCTCTGTCCTTGCCGTTGTGTGATTTTCTTCTTTCCTAGCTATCATCTCCTTTGGTGAGGCTCTAGCTCCCGGAAAACCAGAAGGGTGAGTGCGTGTAGTCAGTCTCCTGAGATGCTTGTTGAACTGCTGACATCTTTGCAATTTCACTCTATTAGGAAATACGGAGAATGCATTTTTATGTTTATATCCCTACCCTTATTCCTAACCATTTGAAACAAATCATATTACATGAAGCCTGGTTTACTTTTACTAAATCTTCTTAGGAAGGATAAAAATTGCTATAGTGATAATTAGCTAGCCCCTCCTTAAGGAGAAAAATTGAGGCAGAAAGTTCCAGAAGGAGAGAGTAAGAGAGTCAGGTCTTTAAAAATATCACCTGATCCCTTTTGAGAATCAGTCTTGAGATTTGTACATGGTAAATGCTCAATAAATATTCACAGATGGGCTAATTGGCAAATAAGAAGCCAGTCCTAGGACCCAGTGTTTTCTCATATTGTCAATTCACTCTAGAGTAAAGTCATGAAAATGCCTGGGGCACAGTGCACACTGCTTTTGTTGATTGGGACTTAGATTATTTGCCAGATTGATCGGTGTTTCTCAACCACACAGGGAGCTTTAAATCCTGATGACCAGGTTGCACCCCAGACCAAACCCTTGGGGAGGGAACCAGTGCTAGTACATATAAAGCTCCCTTGATTATTTCAGTGTGCAGTCAAATTGGAAAACCATCTTCTTAGATGATGATATTTCTATGCACTTTCCTTATGGCTCTGAGGTCTCAAGTTTTCCTTTTAACTTTCTCTTCTTCTTTTAAAATTACTTTTACCCCAAAGAAAAGGCATGATGAAGTCCTTATAACTTTCTGCAGCAAGCACCAATACAGGTAATTTGACACTGATGGGGAGGCTCAAAATTGTCCTGGGAGTATGACGAGGCAGAGTGCTCATCCTGGTGGCTGCACTTATCTAATTTAGCACTGGGGTCAGGTTGAAGTCTTTTTCACATACACAGTTCTCAGGTGGACCTGCCTCCACTTCTCTTCCCTGTTACAACTCTGATTACTATGAACGCAGACAGCAGCTCTTTGAAAGGGTGCCAGGGCTTGGAGACTGACAGAGGAGACATCCCTCCTGCAGCTGTGCTCTTTCTCCTTGGCTCCTTCTTGTGGCTGCTGTCAGGCTCACTTCTTGAGATGTTAAGAAAGAAATATCTCTCTGGTTTTCTTCTCCCCAACCCTCACTTTTTTTTGGGTGATATGCAGCACAAAACAGTCTAGAAATATTCTTCCTATGCCAAACCACGGTCAAGTGTGAACCTAGAAAACACATGAAGCAGACAAAATTCCTGCCCTGGCAAGAAGACTACATTTTAAACTGCACATTGAAAAAAGCATTCACTAGGATGTAATGTAAACATTGACTTACAAGCTTTGGTGTGCTCCGTGTTTGTGTTGTATAAGTAGCTTGTTGAAACTGAAGGGGAAAGAGATTTATAATCTTACTTATACAAGTCAGGCAATGTTCTGGTGGGGGAAGAGGGATTTTTGGGAGCTCTTTAAGTGAGGATAATGTGAGTATTTGGTCTTAATAAGCAGTGAAATGAAACAAGAGGGTAACATTTAAAAAAAGATTCATTTACTCAGGAAAGCCAAGTTAATGTATTAAATAATGGTATAGAGGTGTAAACTATGTCTTATGCTACTACTAAGCAAAAGACAGTTGCAAACTCTTCTATATCCATTCATTTAAAATAATATTTTTGACATAATAAACATAGCTAACATTTATTGTGTGTTTAGTGTGTATAAAACACATTTATTCTTCAGGAAAATTCTATGTGCTAAGCTACTATACCCACTTTACAGATGAGGCATTGAGAAGTTATGTAACTTGCCAAAGGTCACACAGGTAGTAAATAGCAAAGGCAGAATCTCGACTTACAGTCCAGCTCTGGATGCCGGGTGCATTAAGTTGACTTTGATTGTTCTGTGTTATTTTGTGTAGTATAACTGCTGATATTGCTTATTCTACTTTCTTGCAACTGAAATAAAATCTTGTGGGTCGAGTCACTTAATTCCACTGGGTTCATTTGAGATGAATGATAATTACTAGTGGCATCTAGTGATGTTTATTCTGCTGATCTGATATAACAAATGGAGAATTTCTGGCAGAACATTGGAGTATCAATTAATTGATTTATTCACAAGTATTCATTTTCCTGAAGTGAAAATTAGATTTTGTTCTTTAATAACTATTTTTTCTTTGATAAAGATAGGATAAATAACAGCTAGTAGGTAATTATAATTTATTTAATTTCTACAAAATAGCTAACTCAAACCCATTTGGAAATGATAAAGAGAGGAAATTTTACATGGATAGTAGGAAGACTACAATAGCTTGAGGAAATCTAGGAAAAGTTATGCAAATGGATGTAGATGCTAGTGAAAACTCCTTAAAACATGTAGCAATGTGGGTAGACTTTCCTATAATCAGTTCAATAGGCATTCAACATTTTTTGTATGTCACAGTTACAATTGAGGACAGTATCTTAGAAATTCAGAATTTAAAGATCTGTAGCAAGTAGTAGAATACCTGGTCCTTATTAGGTACAGGTTGAATATTTGTTGAATGGTTATTACAGAATAAATTAAAATCACTGCCGCAAGACAGAAGGAAACAGGCTCAAACTTCTCTTTTTAAAAAACAATTTTTACTTCCATATTTTCTACCCAAAATATATGTGGTAGATATCACCAATGAATATTAATTGAGTGAGTCAGATTCAGCTACTCAACATTTCAATTAAAAGATCATCCTGAAAGAAGATGGTAGCCACATTTCTTCTAATTTCCTCAGGCAATATAATCAACTACGTTCTGAGTTTCCATTCCTGGTGTTAGTGTTGTTTGCCTTTTCTAGGTAATCTTCTTTTTTAACTTGATTTTTGTTCTTTAATTGTTTAAAATATATCACCCACTTTCAACCTCATGAAAGAGCACATATGCACGTGGGGCATTTTACCAAATCACCTAATATCAGTGCTTTTTCTTTTTAATTATCTACTTTTTAGAAGAGATTAGTAATAGTACCAAAACACCATTTCTCCTTTTCTTTCTTTTCTAAATGGCCAACATGTAGGAAGTTGAGAGTCTCTGGTCACTCCTTCCGGACACACACAGACACCAGCATCCAGCCTCCTTTTTAACTCAGCATTTTCCATTTTCCATGTGATGCTTTGAATCCAGGTTATCCTTTCTGCTCTTTCTATTCAACCTGATATTGAGACTGGCCCAAGCAGAAGCAAAACCAAACAAACAAAAAATCAAGTTGAGTGTCCAGCATCCTTGTCAGCTCCTCTGAGACAGTGGATGGCACTTGGAAAATCAGAGGTGACAATCTTGTGCTCTGGTTTCTGTCCTGTCATGATGGAGATAATAACACCTGTCGCCGAGTAGTTGGTGAAACTCAGGTGAAAGTTATTGTGAATAATGGCCACACAACTGCATGGCTTTAAGCCAGTCCCTTGTTGAATGAGAAGCAAAATCTAATGAGGAGAGTGACTGTCTCTGAAAATGAGATCTTAGGTTTAACAGCTGCAATTCCAAACCTGAAATGGAAGACACGTAGGGCTTTTCTTTGCCTGAGCTTTTGGTTGGGGCAAGAAGTGCCCTGAAGTTCGAATTTTCAGTCTGTATCTCAAAGGTAATGTCTAGAAATCAATTTTCTGCTTGTCCTCTTGTTTAGTCAAGGGGAGAAATTTGCTGCTTATGAAGGGTTGAGGGCCTGACACCACTTCAAGAGAGCTCTCCAGGATCACAGGTTAAGGAATCTTCTGCGTAATCTCGTCCTCCCCACACTGCAGACAGCCTCAACCTTGACCTAGAGGGAATTTCCTTTCTAGAGGAGAGCAAGGAAATTCTGTTTCCATGTTAACAGAGGGAGGTCTCCTCCTGTCACTGACTGCTGCTGTTAGCTTTGTGGGCTCTGGGAGCCCAATTATGTGTGGAAACATTATAAAAAGGAGCCAGTGCTCAAACTGGCATGCAGAAGACACGGACAAAGATTCCGTCAACAAATAATGGAACGAGCTTGTGTGTTGGTGCACACATTTGTGGTTTCGAAGATTACCTTTCAAAGTGGACTTACTGTGCAATTGGAAATGAGCTGAGACCCCCATTTCTATACCTTTCCTGCTTGGATGGTCTGGATGTCATCGACACAGGCAGCAGAGAAAATAACAGCAGGGTTAACTGTTCATGCAAGTGTAATAATAGTCTTTAACAGAAGAAGAGTAATTACCTTTGTCTAGTTTTCCCTGCTGTACAATGTAATAAAATAGAGACCAGTGTCTACTGCTGATATGCACCATGCTTCTCTTCTGAAATACACGCCAATGACTCTGAAACACCCTTTGCTCACAAGCTAAATTCACATCTTAATTTTGAAAAATCCATTACTGTTGGGTAGATTCCCTGAATGCATGTGACAGCTCTCAGGCCAGTGCTATTAGGTGAGAAATCTCAAAGCCGTGAGAAATTTACAGCCTGGGAGATCATAGAGCATGGGTGGGTGCAGTCCCATCCCCCATCGATTCTCCAACATCACGATGACAGGAGGTATCTATGTAGCAGAAGGAAGAGCTTCAGAGGGGTGGCTTCATTTGGAAATAGAAGCCCCTGTTAGCAGCCGGAAGCAGTGGTGCTGAAAAGCAATCGCTGGTGTCAAGAACTTTCTTAGCTAAGCAGTGCAGCTGGTGGCAATAAATAGCATTCTAATAAAGGAGGATGTTCAATCCATGACATAAGTACATACTGTTTCAACTACCAAACATACTTTATGAGGCTGCATATGTCTGAAATGGATTCCCCCTATACATTTATGAATAAAAATGCAAAGATTTCAAAAGGAGGAAAAGGTCTGCATTTTAAATCCAAGTAAAATGGGAAGATCAATGAGAAGTACACTGCTTTTTAAAAGTACACTATGATACATAACATTTTAAAGATGTGTTGGGTGTCATATTGTACAACTACCTCCATTCCTAAGAAAGATGGATGCTATTTTCTATGATAGTGAATGCTATATTTATGACAAGGGGTCTTATAACACTCCACCTCTTCCCAGAAGCTGCAAAAAGGCAAATGCTTACATTGAATATCTTGGACCTTACTTTCGAAAACATGAGCACATGTTCTTACCTAAGCCATTGATGAAACCCAGTCGATTTCACGTAATCCTTAAAACAGTTCTGAAGGAACTTGAAAATGATGAACCAGAAAAGCCATGTGTACTATTAGGCTTAAACAACAGGGCTCATTTGACCTCTTAACTCATTGACTCTGCATGAGCAAAATAAGTTATTAGTTTTGACATAACCAGTGGTTATTTTACCATCTACTGCTGTTCTTTGTTACATGTTCTATTCATATCACATGTTATTGCTCTTTATAATTATTGTGGAACATAGCAATTGCACAGACTGTATCGTATCCCACTGGGATAAACATTGTGGATGAGGGACCAGAAGAACTTGCCTTTGACTTAAAGTTTATTCCTACTGCTTTCTTTACACGAGAAAGATTTTTCACTGATGGCATTCACAAAACTAACTCTATGTTTTAATGACTATGGAGCCACTTTGAATAGCACTTGATTCAGGAACTCCAAATGCCAATTTGTTTTCTACTGTGAGGTGTGTGTTCAAGCTTATGAAATGAATAGCTGGTTAATCTTTTAAGCTATTACTCAAGATAAAAATCCACTGAACCTGAAAGCAAAATACAGCATTTACACTGCTGTTCTTTGAAATTTATTTTCCATGCTGTGCCTGTATAACTGTTTATTAATAACATATTTTTGCTTTAGAAAGGAAGCAAAGGTCTGTAAGCTCAGATGTCAATGGGTATCAATATTTTATCCTTTTGTTGACTTTGAAACTCATTACTTAGTGATAGAGAAGCTGAATTTCTATTCTCTTCATGATGGAAACGTAAAAAAATTAGTAGCATTGCAGCATAAAGACATACTGCCAAAGGGATATTATTTTTATGTGTTTTAATTGTAAGTGCAAACCCCATCTAAATAAGGGCAGACGTATTTGCACTGTACAATGTGTTTGTGGGGTTTTTTTATTTTTTTTTTGAGACAGTCTCACTCTGTCGCCCAAGCTGGAGTACAGTGGCATGATCTCGGCTCACTGCAACCTCCGCCTCCTGGGTTCAAGCGATTCTCCTGCCTCAGCCTCCTGAGTAGCTGGGATTACATGTGTGTGCCACCACGCCCTGTTAATTTTTGTATTTTTAGTAGAGATGGGGTTTCACTATGCTGGCCAGGCTGGTCTTGAACTCCTGACCTTGTGATCTGCCCACCTCGGCCTCCCAAAGTGCTGGGATTACAGGTGTGAACCACTGTGCTCGGCCAGGGCAGGCATATTTCAAAGCACCATATTATAAAGTCAGGAACCACTATAGGATAACATGAAAGCTTTGACATATTCTACTTGGTGAGGAGAAAAACACTTTAGATAATCAAAAGGGAGAGAACTACTAGAAAGATCTTGCTTGACTCTGTCCTCTAAACTGTTCAGAACCAGATGGTTTCAGAGATACTATACATGAAACTGATAAAGATTTCAACCCAGTGGTTTCTGGGGGAATTCTAGGCAGATGCCATCAGGATGTGCTTAAAAAGTTAAACAGCAGTAATGAATTCCCTTAAATGTCTCTTAAAATGCATATGGATTCTCCAAAGTCTGTACTTTGATTTTGTGTGTGAGGCTGATAGCTGTAAGTCCAAACAGGGGAATGGAGTTAGTCAAGATTTTAAATCACTTGCATACATGTTATTTCTCTAAGTCAGCAACAGGGAAAACCTGAAAGTTTTTCTTACTTTTCAAGGAAGCATGGATGAGCATATGGTGAACATTAGTTATCTTAAAAGTAAGTTTTGGTCATGGCTAAATATTGCCTCTTTTTTCTGATATCATTAGCTCAGGACTGAATTAACCTGACACACACGTACAACATTAAAGAGATTGTTGACAACAGACTTCTCAGTCATTGTTCCACACACTAGGGACAAGTACACACCTTTGTTGCTGACTGTGGGTGGGACTTGGACAATTTTAAGTGCAAAAGTAGAGTTAGGAGTGGTACCACTCTGACTCTCACATTGAATTGCACCATGCAAATTGAGGTGTTAGAATCATCTGAAGTTCCTTTGGGAAAACACGACCTAGTGACAGTGGTCTTGGTGTAGTCTTTCACCTGATAATCTTCAATATTCTCACTTTTAACAGAAGGAAATGTGCTTTCTACTGCTAATGAAATCCCTGTGGTGGTGTAAGAGGTAACAGTGAAAATTTTTGAAGAACACAAGCACCTAGTGGCAAGGATTTCCAAGTCTGGAATTGGGGTGCCCAGCCTCTCTCTTGAATTCTGGATTCATATTTTCATCTGTCTGCTTGTCTTGGTAGCTCTTTCACCTTGATGGGTAGTAAACATTGGCCCTTGTCTTACAGGAGAAATTTCTTTCCACTCTCAGTGCCAGGGAAAGCTGGGTCTTTATTTTTATCCTCAGGACAATGTGGATCTTGCACTGAGACAACTTCTCTCTTTGCTCTCGCCATTCAGAAACGTCAAGCCAAATCCGTCTTTCTTCAAGTAATCATATACATCATACAGCATGCATTTTGAGTGCTAATTTTAATCTTGACTTCAACTTATTTCTCTTCACCTTCATTTCCTCATTTATTTCATTTTTTAAACAAACATTTTGTAATGTTTCTACCCTGGCAAGGCACCCCCAAATCCATTTATACAACAAAGAGGAACATAAATAAATAATCCAAATTTGAAAAATGTCATTTTCTTCCCCATATCCTCTTTTACACTCAGTGCTTTAAATTACTGAATTCTCCCTTTTCTTCAGTCACCATTTCTATTCAGTCTTCCTTTTAAATATCTCCTGAAGCCACTCCTTGTTCTTCTGTTCTCCTGCCATTGCCTTAATTCAGGTAGGCCATCTGATTGGCCTCCCTTTTAGACTCTCATTTTAATAAATTCCACCCCCATGAGTATGGTTGTTATTTCTCTGCTTACAAATACAAATATTATTATTACTTCCTTGCTTAAAAATCTTCAATTGGCTTTGTACTTCCTGTAGACTAACATCTAAATTTCTGTCATGTGCTGTTTATTATCTGACCCCAGATTTTCTTCTAGGCTTTTTCACTGCCCTTCCTCATAACCCCATGCAACCTGCCACCCAATAATGCTGACCTGCTAATAATGTCCTGAACATGCTGTATTTTTTTTTCACACTTCCATGTCATTTTTATGCTATTCTCTTTGCCTAGAAAAAACAATCTCTGTGCCCTAACCCTTGTCCATATATTTCCTAGGGAAAGACTGCTTCTTGTGGAGGCCTCAGCTCCAATGCTATTATCTTTCAGAAATGCCCAGGCATAAATACTCTCTTCTCTCTGCCACCTTGCAACTTGGAATAAGTTTTCATGATGGCATATCCAACAGGTATTTTAAGTATTTGTTTACTTGTCTCTTACCTTGATGACACCCTAGTTCTACAACAGTAGGGTCTTGTTATTCTTCTTTGCATCCTCAGTGTCTAGCATAAGACTTGACACATTGTAGGTGTTCTATAAATGTTTATTAAATTAATGAATAGAGGAATGGATTACTGAATAAGTGATGGAATGAATTAATAAATCACTTACCTCTGGTCAATGAGAGAACCAGATTCTCTTGTCCTGTTGAAAATACGGGTGATTTCCACATTTTTACCAGTTGTTATGGGTTGAGTTGTATCCCTTCCAAATAACTCCTAGTACCTCAAAATGTGACTACATTTGGAAGTAAGGTCATTGCAGATGTAATTAGTTAAGATGAAGTCATAAAGGAACAGCATGGGCCACTAATTCAATGTGACTAATGTCTTTATAAGAAAATGGTCATCTGAAGATAGAGATACACAGGGAGATAACGCATGATAACAAAGGCAGAGATTGGAGTAATGAAGCTGCAAGCCAAGGAATGCTAAAGATTGTCAGCAAACCACCAGAAACTAGAAGAGGCAAGGAAGGGTTCCCTTACAGTTCTCAGAGGGAGAGTGGCTTTGCCAATGCCTTGATTTTAGACTTCTAGCCTCCGGAATTGTGAGACAATAAATTTCTGTTGTTTTAAGCCACTCAGTTTGTGGTATTTTGTTATAGTTGTCCTTGGAAACGAAGACACTCTCTAAGCTCACTTTTAAATGTGGGGATTGCTTTTATGTAATTTTCCTTCATTTAATTATGATAATATGCATAATTCACTTCAATTTGTTAATGTTCACAATGTTTCTAAACAATGCTTCTCTCAAATATTTCAAATAAATACTTCAAATGTGAATGTCATATTTATCAGTAACACCGCTGACCTAAAAAAATGGTCCTACCAGAGCAGTATTAAGGAGAGTCCCTACCTGGCACCAGAGCATTAAAGTCTCAGTAATCAGAGTTAATACAGTTTTTGAAAAAAATCAACTATTTGGGGGTGTCATTTACATACAATAAAAATGAATCAATTTTAAGAGAAAAGTACAACAATTTGTTTATCCATTTACATGTTGATGGATGTTTGAGCTGTTTCCAGTTTTTGGCTACTATGAATTAAGTTCATATAAGTGTTCATTACAAGTCTTTGTGTTGACACATGTTTTCATTTCTCTTGGATAAATATCCGAGGGTGGAATTGCTGGGTCATAGGGTAAATGTATGTTTAAAATTTTAAGAAATTTTTAAACTGTCTAAGTGTTGCACCGTTTTACCTCCCCACTAACAATGTATGAAAATTTCAATTTTTCCATATTCTCCCCAAATCTCGATATTGTCAGTCTTTAAAACTTTGGCTATTCTAATGGGTGTGTATATTTTGTGGTTTTTATTTGCATTTTTCCTAATGACTAATAATGTTGAACACTTTTTCTTGTACTTATTGGCCATTTGTACATATTCTTTTGTGAAGTACCTGTTCAAATCATTTGCCCAGCTTCTAAAACTAGAGAGCTTGTCTTCTTACAACCCCTGAGTTGTAAGTGTTTTTAAAATACATATCCTGGATACAAATCTTTGTCAAATATGTTTTGTAAACATTTTCTCCTAGGCTATGGTTTGCCTTTTCTTTTTATTAGTGGTGTGTTTCAAAGAACAGAAGTTTTTCATTTCATTGAAGTCCAATTTATCATTTCTCTATCATGATACATGCCTTTTGTGGTTTATCTAAGAAATCTTTGTCAAGATCAAATAATCTTTTTGTCTTATTTAAAAAATAATTTCATAAATTTATCTTTCATGTTTAGGCTCTGATCCATTTTGAGTTAATTTTTGCATATGGTGTGAGGCAGGGGGTCTAGATTTCCTTCTCCTTATAAATGTATAGTTTTCCAGCATTATATTTTGAAATACCTATGTTTTCTGCGTTGAATTGCCTCAGCACATTTGTCAAAAATCAGTTGGCATTTAAGTCTAGGTCTATTTCCAGACTCTCTAGTCTGTTCTATTGATCTATGTGTCTATTTAGCACACTGCCTTGATTCCTGAAGCTCTATACTAAGTCTTGAAGTTAGGTAGATTAGTTCTTCAATTTCATTTTTCTTTTTCAAAATCGTCTCGGTTATTCTAGGTCCATTGCATTTCAGTATTAATTTCAGAATTAACCCATCAACTTCTAGAAAAAAAAACACTGCTGGTATTTTGCTTAAGATTGCATTGAGTCTATTGACCAATTTGTTGAGAACTGACATCTTAACAACATTAAGTCTTCGGATTCATGAATCTGATATTATTTATTTCAGACTTCTTTGTTTTTCTCAGTAGGAATTAACATATTTAAAAATAGTTTTTGTTAAAGTTTATTTCTGAAAGACAAACTATAATTCTTCCTTTTGTGACTTGGGTCTTGTTATACCCTGAGCAGGACAATGTATGGACTACTGAAAACAAAGGCAGAACCAAGAAAAATCAAACCATTCTGATATTGGTCATAAGTAATTTCTCTTCCTTCTTCCACGTAATAATAATGTTCATAGAATAAAATTGGATTATTTTACAATGGAGATGCAATTGACTTGCAGAGATTACTTTTTCTTTTATAGTCAGAAAAAATGACGACAGTACACACACACAAAAAGACATAACTACAGTTCTCTAAATTTTAACATTACAGGTATGAATTTAGTTAATATGAAGATATCTAACTTCCATTTGAATGATGTATGGCATGAACATATCCTTAAATGACCTATTTAGAAGACAAGTGCTCTTTCTCAGGTTTTCACTTTCCTTCCTTGGCTATGTCATGGGCCCAAGGCCACATGACAACAACTGAAGACTGCATATACTGACCGTATGCTGAGTTTATATACTGGTTGTAGATTATAGATTGAGATCTTAGATTGAGAGTTTAGAGAGCAGATTATAGATTATAGATTAAGTTTAGATGTAGGTTGTAGATTATAGTAGAATTACCCTGTATGTTTTACTGTTGGCCTAACTTAGATTTGCTTAGCTTTCATGACTTTGCGAACTTCAGGAAAAAGTATACTCTACAATTCCCTTATCCATAGTTTTGAAATCCAAAAAGCTCTGAAAACCTCCAATTTTTAGAAACAACTAATTTGGTTGTAAAACTTGATCTGACCTCAACTCATTTAGTGCCCAAACCTAACTAAACTGGCATGAGGCTATTTTTGGTCTTTTCTATCATTTAGTATAAATATTTTAAAAATTCACTGCAGAAATATTTATACATTTGATTATGGGATGCTGTTGCACACCCTGCTGGGATGTTACAAATGGTATGTGCATCATATTACCTTTCTAAACTCTGAAACATTCTAAATTCTGAAATGCATGTGGGCCCAAAGGTATTAGGCAAGTGATTTTTGACTTGTATATCTGATTTCTTGTGTATCCTGAAGTCATGCAGTCAAGCTGTGGTGAATCTGCAGAATTTAATTTTTTTGTTATATCTGATTTATAAGCAGTCATAAAAGTGGTAAGGTAGAATTCTTTCATTTTTGGCAGCCCAGACTTCATTCCCCCTTTTTAACAGCAGCTGGCTCCTTTTGGAGCATGGCTTCTTCCCTATTGAGAGCTAACTCAGATGTCTCCTCAAAATATAGCAGCTGAAGAAGACAGAATTTCCCGTTTCCTGCCTCAGTGCTGTCAAGAGTTGGGCACATGTGATCCAAGCTTGGCTATTCAGATGACAGTCTTGCAACGTTGATTCTTGGATAAACAACCCAATGACTGAGTGAAAGACTAGACGTCACACAACTCAGCCACAAGTGCTGCCCAGCATGTTCCTGGATCTTAGCCTTCTCAACTTAGTATCTTCAAACTTCCCTAGCTCTCAGTACCTGTAAATGTGACCTTATTTGGAAATAAGGTCTTTGCAGATATAATCAAATTAAGATAAGGTTATACTAAATTAGAGTGGATTTATAATCCAATATGACTGGAATCCCTATAAGAAGAGAAGAAACACACAAATACACAGTGAGAATGACACGTGACTACACAGGCAATGATTGGGGTGATCGATCTACAAGCCAAGGAAGGATAAGGATTGCTGGGAAACACCAGAAGCTGGGAGAGGCAAGGAAGGACTGTGAGATAGTAAATTTCTATTGTTTTAAGCAATCTAGTTCATGGTATTTTGTTATAGCAGTCCTTGGAAACCAATGTGCTATCAATAAATTCTGTCTGGGGTAAGTCAACCAGTTTGTTTTCCTGTCTGCCACTAGGGATTCAAACATGCTAAGTAAAAATCTACATACCTTTATGTGATTCATGGATGTTATACATTATTTTACAATTCTAAACAGGAATATATTTAGATAAAATATTAAATGTTCCTACCTGGAAAACAACAAGCACCAAAGCTAAGAAAGAGACAGAGAGAAGAAAATAGTTCACAAATTCAGACACAAAACTGCAGAGCAATTGAAATCCTGAAGGTTTCCAAAATAAAATATTATGTTGCTCATAGCAACAAATTAGTGAATAGCCAATCAGGGCTTGCCTTTAAAATATATTAAAATAGGCTGTCCTTTACATAAGAGAAAGTCTTCTTTATGTTATGATTGCTTTCCAGGATGTATTACATTATGATAAACGATTATCTACATTGTTTTGACAATCAGGGAATTTATGAATGAGAAACGGATTTGCCTGCAGCGATGAACTGAATTGTAAAAAAAAAAAAAGCATTAGCAATGATGATACTTTTAAAAATGTGTTTAAGAATTGTGTTACAGTTTTGCTTTCTTTTTAATCAGGAGGAAGAGAAAAAAAAAAGGCAGCCAAAAGGCATTTATTTTGTAGTAACAAGCATCTGACAGCTCTCATGAGAAGAATTCACTCGCAAATCCGAAGGTATAGGCTGGTTTGTTTTTGCTCTATCACACTTACATGACCTCTCAGCTGCAGTATTGAGATCTCCTACTTGTGTTTTTAACCTTGTGCATGGGGCAATGTCGCAAACTTTTGCTGCTATTTATTCTGAGGTGTCTTAGGGTGAGAAAATGATGATTTTCACCAGTTTCAGGAGGGTATGTAGCAACTGGGACCCTGGGCTTAAAGATCTGCATGTTAGGCATGAAGTGCCTCCTGGATTTGTAGGAAATAAATCTCAAGGTGAAACAGAAATTATGACTACTTTTCTCCATTTATGCCTTTAAAAAAATCCAAAATAGAACACAATAAAAACCCAAGAAGTTAGATTACCTGTTGAGGAAAAAAGAAAGTGTCAAAGTTGAAGTATTACTAACAGACATGGTAAGATTCTTTATACCAAGATTGCTTTAAAATTCTGTTAAGGCTTGCAATTGCAACTGCACCATGGTTAGGTGTTGCTTGGGGAGGTTAGCTGGCTGCCTGCCAAACAACCTCACAGTTTGGCATTCATCTTGATGAATTTAAAGTACAGCCTTTTCAGATTTGCAGGCTCTGAAATGGACGTATTCAGCATCCTGAGACTCACATGTACCAAGCTCACATGAGCCTGATATGTAAATCAGAATGCTAAAATAACATATATAATAAGAAGCCTTTCTCACCGGCAAAGGAAAATCTAAATAAGAATCTAAATTGTAATGAGAAATAGGCTTGAAATGTATGGAATCAGAACATGGGAGATTAGTCATATGATTCAAATTTCAATGGCCTTGCTAACCAGATGCATTCACCTCCAGTAGCAAAGACCTACCAGTGGGACCTGATGGGCTGGCTGTGAGAACTTGGCCTTCTAGCCCTTGGCTGTGCTGGTCACCCACTGCCAGCTGCTTTACTTCTGACTCAATGTGACTTCCAGTCAACTTTCAGTATGACTCTTCAGAAAGGCCATTTCCTTCTCTAGATGTTTTAATGTCATTAGTAAAGTATTTGCTTTTGACATATGTCATCACCCAAATCTTTAACCTAGGAGAAATCTTTCAGTCATGTTGGAATGCTTTATTTACTTACAAATCAATAATTTTCCATCATGTAATATTTAAATGTTTCCCAACTTAATAAATTCTGATTTGGAGGAAACCTTACTTTTGTTCTGTGTATTATCTACAGGCACTAAGATCCTGAAAATGTCTTTTCCTCTTCACATTACACACAAGGAAACCAGACTGTGAACATAACAATGAGTTACTTGAAAATTAAAGGTAAGTCAATGATGCATACCTGGTTCATGTAGTTAATCAGTGAATGTTGGTGGAGTGAATGAGTGTGAGTGTGAGTGATGAGTATGGCTGACATGTTTTGAATTTGACTTGAAACGGAACAGCAGAGGACATTGATGCAGAGATTTTCCTGCTCATCACTTTATGATCATCAAAGACACTTTTTTAATTAAATAAAATCTTTACTAATGAGTAACCTTTCAAGTTCCTATTGTTTCAAACACATTCAGTTCACAGTGAAAAGTGACAATGACCTGATTTTGCCATTTTGTTTTA
The DNA here is from genome assembly GCF_028858775.2 of Pan troglodytes. Classification (NCBI taxonomy): domain Eukaryota; kingdom Metazoa; phylum Chordata; class Mammalia; order Primates; family Hominidae; genus Pan; species Pan troglodytes. The sequence goes on along the minus strand of NC_072414.2, from coordinate 28,776,250 downwards.
ATAATTTAGACTGTTTTCTTTTTCTGAGGCAATTTAGGCACAAACAGTGAGATGCTGCCCCTGAAAAAAATTGTCAATAATTACAAGATCACATTCTATCCTGCTATTTTCCTCAGGACAAGAAACTCTTGTCCTTACTGGAGAACTAGCTTAGTGGTCTCCCTATGGTATTAGGCCATCAGTGGATATAGATACTGAGTGTCTTTCATGTATAGGGTATTGTGTTAATTGCAGCAGTGTAGTTATTACTACACATGTTCTTCACCTTCGGACGTATTAGTTGAAAAGCCAATATCTACATAAGCAAAGTTAGTTATCATTACAAAGCAAATACAAAAGAGGTGGAAGAAACATTAAAGACTGTAAGCATTTATAGAAAACCACTCACCAGAGTTGGAGAAGTTGGGAATTCTTCAGGGGCTTTATGAAGACTTTATTTTCTTCTCATCTTACCCAACTTTCTCTTGTTCACACACAAAATCATTGTTTAAGTATTTTATGTTCAAAGATATTCTATCAGGCTGGGCGTGGTGGTTCACGCCTGTAATCCCAGCACTTTGGGAGGCCGAGGCAGGTGGATCACAAGGTCAGGAGTTCAAGACCAGCCTGGCCAAGATGGTGAAACCCTGTCTCTACTAAAAATACAAAAATTAGCTGGGCGTGGTGGTGGGAGCTTGTAATCCCAGCTACTCAGGAGGCTGAGGCAGAGAATTGCTTGAATCTGGGAGGCAGAGGTTGCAGTGAGCCGAGATCATGCCACTGCACTCTAGCCTGGGCGACAGAGCGAGACTCCATCTCAAAACAAAACAAAAAAAAGATATTCTATCTTCTTGGATTATATAATATATTCTGAGCTTTCAAGCCAAGTATAATGGCAAGGCCAACTTCTTTCACTACATTCTCTTCTTAGGTCTTTATATATGAATGACTTCCAGGATCATATGTCCAGGACAGTCCCCCTTCCCTCTGACCTCCAGACTTACTCTTTGACTATCAGTTTGACACCTGCATTTGGTTGTATGGCAGTAGGCATCTCAAATTTACTATATCCAGAACTCTAGATTTCTCCTCCACTTGTTCTTCACCACCATCACAAGCCCCAGGTCTTCCTCAGCTCTGTGAATGGAACCACCATCTAACCACATGCTCAAGTTAAAAACCTAGAAGTCACTCTTGAGTGCTTTTTTCTTCTCACTTTTCCTCCTCTTTGCCTCCCTTGATCTATCCAAAAGTCCTCCAGGTCCTACCTCCAAACTAACCTAGGCCAAGCTACCATCATTTCTTGCCTGGTCTCTCTTTTTATTCTTTAAACCTAATTTTTTTATTTTGGTAAAATATACAGACAATCCCCAATTTAAGAAGGTTCTACTTTTGATTTTTTTTTACTTTGCAATGATTCAGAAGCAATAGGCATTCAGTAGAAACCGTACTTCAAGTATCCATACAGCCATTCTGAACATTTTATTATAAAATAGGCTAAGTGTTAGATGATTTTGCCCAACTGTCAGCTAATGTAAGTGTTCTGAGCATGTTTAAGGTAGGCTAGGCTAAGCTATGTTGTTCAGTAGGTTAGGTAGATAAAATGCATTTCAAGGCTGGGCACAGTGGCTCGTAATCCCAGAACTTTGGGAGGCCAAAGTGGGCAGATCACAAGGTCAAGAGATTGAGACCAACCTGGCCAACATGGTGAAACCCCGTCTCTACTAAAAATACAAAAATTAGCTGGGTGTGGTGGCACTGCCTGTAGTCCCAGCTACTTGGGAGGCTGAGGCAGGAGAATCACTTGAACCCAAGAGGCAGAGGTTGCAGTGAGCCAAGATTGTGCCACCGCACTCCAGTCTGGCAACAGAGTGAGACTGCATCTCAAAAAAAAAATGCATTTCAACTTACAATATTTATTTTTCTGTCTTTCTTCTTTCTTTTTCTTTTGAGATCAGCTCTGTTGCCTGCCTGGGCTCAAGTGATCCTCTCACATCAGCCTTTCAAGTAGCTGAAACCACAGGTGTGTGCCACCATGCCTGGTGAATTTTTTTAATTTTCTGTAGAAACAGGGTCTTATCATGTTGTCCAGGCTGGTCTCAAATTCCTGGGCTCAAGCAATCCTCCTGCCTTGGCTTCCCAATGTGTTGGGATTACAGGCATGAGCCACTGTGCCCAGCCTCTCTCACATCTATTCTCTTTTCTTCACTGCATTTATCACTATTTAACATTGACATGCTTATTCATTGGTTGGCTTATTTATAGTCTGTCTTCCTATTTTAGTATCTGCCACCATAGCACTACTGACCAGTGGATCTAATAATTACAAAGTCAGTTGGTTTCTTATTTTTACTCTCCTGTGGTGTAGTATATTAATCTTCTAAATGTAATACTTAGGCATTTGCAAAACGGCACATCACACTTAAACTATAGTATGCTCTCTGTTATTGTGGTACCTAGACTACAATAGTACATCACTGTGAGGTTGAGACTAGACATCTGAAAAGTGAGTATGTGCCTTGGAAGTACTTAAGACACAGCAGATCAATATATTTGGATGGCCATGTCAAAGTGAGTGTATAATTTGTATTAAGTGAGTGTGGACACTCATAGATGGTACCTATAGATCCTTGCTGTTATTGGTCACATACTGCTGTCAGGGGAAAAAATTGTGCACACACCCTTAAACTCTGTGCATTTATTTACAAATTGTTTATAAATTGTTAGTATTTACTTACAAATATTGGAAAATATTGGTAAAATTAGTAAAATATATTAAATATTAGTAAAATCAAGTTTTTATTTTTTAAGATTAAAAAGCAAATAGAGGTTCCAATATACCTTTTCTACATATACTCTTGGATAAATGCTCCCCACTCTTGAGCCCACTGGCCTAATCACAGACCATGAAGTATGTCAAGAGCAAAGCTCTCTTCACTGTCATTAATCAATCTTCTGTCAATATGCTTTGTGGAGCTATAGATCTCTTTCAGCTGCCTATCACAACAGAATGACAGTTGTCTGCCTCTCCTTAAAATGCAGGGAGAACACTTGATGGTCTCTGGTATGATCTACTAGTTTTTTGTTGAGTAAAGTTATTAATGTTCTAGCCTTAATTTTCCTTCAGACCCTTCTGGTAGATATAATCTTCTGCCTTTTTTCCTTTCCTTTTTTTTTTTTTTTTTTTAATAATCAAAGGAGTCTTTGTGTTCCAGTATGACACTAGGCAAAGTTTTTATACAGCCCATCAGGAATTCACATATGACCTCACTGGACAATATTCAGCTTATACTTCATCACATCATGTAATTTATGTGAAAAAATTTAAATGAATAAGGCTTTCAGAATAAGAATGTTTTATATTTAGCAAAGTAGTTGAAAGAGACATATATGATAATTTTGCCCATTGTTTATACATTTATTCTAATGAATATGATTAGTTTTATTTAAGAAATAGAATTGTATAAAGTCATCTTTTCATTGAAATTAAGCATACTGTGTATATACTGTAAGTTGCTAAGGTTTGGTGAAAGTTGAGGTGTTTGGGGGTGCTTGGTATAATGAGTTTTTTGCTCAATGAATTGATTTTCCAGTTACGTTCTTTTCAAAATTAAGAGAGAAAAAAAAATTCTTCACCTCATAGCATTTGAATTATCACTCTGTGATCAGATAGTCTGAATAGTTTCCACCAAATTGAAAATTTTCTGTTTCCATGAGCTTTGTAAAAGAGTCTTCCTATTTTAAGAGGAGAAAGAGGAAAAAGCAAAGTTGTCTGTATGGGAGGCCAGGTCTATTCTCGGCTTTGTCACTAATTACTGTGTGGCCTCCTGCAGGTCCCTTTATCTCTCCAGTATGATTGTTTTCTTATCTATTGAATGGACACAGTAATTCCTGTTCTCCCTCACATTTTTAGGAAGTGCTTTAACTCTGCAGGGATATGCATGGAAATGACTATATAAGTAAAGAAATTTTGCCATAAAAGCTGCTCACACGTAAAATATTACTATACATGAATTTCAATTTAAAAACTGATTTTTGTGTATCTACTGTGTTATGTTTTATCACTTTTTGCAAATAACCTTTTTATTTTCTAACAGTTTTAGATTTACAGAAAAGCTGTGAACATAGAGTTTCTATATACCCTGCATCCAGTTTCCCCTATTATCAACATTTTAGATTAGTATCTTATCCTTATTTTTAACAACTAAAATAAATATTATTCTGTATGTTCAAGGACTGAAAAATAAATGTGGCATCCCCTGATTCCTTTTCTGTGATCTTAGCTTCCCACTCCCCCACCAGCCCATGAAAAACAATGTATGTGTTGTAAGATGTATCAGTTATGACGTTTTTGGCTCCAAATAACAGAAAGACCTGACCCAACTGGCTTAAGGAGTAAAGAAAATGTATCATCTCAGATGACAGGAGATGTGGAGGTAGGAGAGTTCTGGGATTGATGCAGCAACTCAGGGACATCAGGAGAGTCTTAGGCTTCTTCCATTTTAATTAAATTTATTTAATTAGTTAACTTTTTTAGACAGGGTCTGGCGCTGTTGCCCAGGTTGGAGGGCAGTGGTGCTATGTTGGCTCACTGCAACCTCCACCTCCGGGGCTGTTGATTCTCCCACTTCAGCCTCCTCGGTAGCTGTGGCCACAGGCGCATACCACCATGCTCAGCTAATTTTATTTTTTATTTTTTGTAGAGACAGGGTTTCCTCCTGTTGCCCTGGCTGGTCTTGAACCCCTGGGCTCAACCAACCCTCCTGCCTTGGCCTCCCAAAGTGCTGGGATTACAGGCAGGAGGCACCATGCCAGGCTTCTTTCATTTTTCTGCCTTGTCATTTTCAGTGAGTTGGCTCTTCTGCAGTCTAGCACTGCTCCTGGTTGCTGGATTGCTGTAGCAGTTCCCACATTTTATCCAGAGGCTACCACAAATGGTAGAAGAGAGGTTGTTTCTCCCTTTGTGGTTCTTAATCAGCAAAGAATACCTTTCCCAGAAGCCCTCCAGAAGACTTTTTATTTGGTTTCATCCAATTTTCATCATATGCCCGCGCTACACCAGTTAATGGTAAGGAAAGGAGGGCGCCATGACTGGCTTATAGTAATCATGACATGTCCCTTGGGGCTGGGATTATTCTTTTCCTTTGAGAAAGTACATGGCCATCTAAGGGACAGGGAACACCTAAACAAAAGTGACATTGGGGCAAAAAGAAAGTGTGGCAGTGGTGATGAGTGGCTGCTGGGTAAGCATTAACAAAAGCAACTTCAACAGATATTATTAAACTTGCATAATAATGGTGAGTGGAAGAAATTTAAATAATAAGATAGCTAATGCATATATTTGCATATTATGGGCCAGGTATTATTCTAAGAAAGTGGATTCTGTAATATCATCAAGGTATTTTCTAACTTACTTTAAAGTAATGTAGATTTGAGAATTCAGTACGGCTCTTTGGGGCCATTAAAATGTGCAAAGCTGCCTATTTTACAGATTGAGACAATATATGCTGAATAAATATTTGTTGAACTGTACTGAATGACTTTTTTTTCTCAAACTTTAAAGCAAGATATATATTTTGCTTTTTCTGGTTGTCTTGAATACAGTTTACTCTTTTACATTTTGGCCCTTAGACCATTTTGCCTTTATTGTTTAATGTATTGAATATACATATTTCAAGTGGAGTTAGTATGAATAAATTAATATAGATAACATTTTATATATAATGAATTGCATTAAAAAAGCTTAACTTATAACTGTCAGAACATTACTAAAATTTGAAGAATTCATTTGAAACTATTAATCATCTATTTTTAAAATTTTACATTTGTTTGACTTTTTGGTGTTTTACTGAGGTTTAATTTACTATGAATTCACTCATTTTTGGCACACAGCGTTCTATGATTTTAACACATTTATACAGTGTGCAACCACCAGAATTAAGAGGGAGAATATTTACAACATTTAAAAAAGTTCTCAGATGCTTCTTTGTAGTCAGTTTCCTCCCCTCCACCACATCTCCAACCCCTGGCAATTATTGCTTTGATTTCTGTTCCTACAGTTTCTCCTTTTCCAGAATATTGTATAAATGGAGTCATACAGTATATAGCCGTTTGAATCTGGCTTCTTTCACTCAGCATAAGTCTTTTGAGATTCATCCATGTTGGGGTATGCATCTGTGGTTGGTTCTTTTTTATTACTGAGTTGTGTCCAGTCATATGGATGTACCACAGTTTGTGTATTCATTCAGAAGGTCGTGGGCATTTGGTTTGTTTCCAGTTTTTGGCATTCGTGAATAACATTGCTATAAATACTTGTGAAGAGGTTTTTGTGAGTACATTTGTCTTTATATCTCTTGGGTAAATGTCTAGGGGAATTGCTGGGTTATAAGGTAACTGTGTATTTAATTTTATAAGAAAATGCCAAGTTGTTTAACCAAGTTAACCATTTTGCATTCCTACCAGCTATGTATGAGAGTTCCAGTTGCTCCACATCTTCCCTCAACATTTGGTAATGTCACTGTTTAATATAAGGTATTCTAATAGGTATGTAGTAGTATCACACTGATTTTCATTTGTATTTCACTAATGACTAATGATGCTGAGTATCTTTTTATGTACTTACACAACACATCTCTTCATTGGTGAAATGACTATTCAGATCTTTTGCCCATTATTTTTTACTGGGTTATTTGTTTTCTTATCACTGAGTATTCAGAGTTTTTAAATATTCTGGATACAAGTTTTTAATCAGCTAGAATTCACAAATATTTCATCCCAGTCTGTCGCTCATGCTTTCATTTTCTTAACTGTGTCTTAGGAAACTAATCTATTTTTAAGATTCAAATTTGTATGCTCTAGGTTAAGGGAAATAAAAACATTTTATATTATGATTTCTTGAAGATTGCTTACATGCAGGTTAAGCTAAAATGCCTTTCTAAACCTCAAAAGGCCATGATAATTTTAAAATAAATTTTTCTCTAATATCCTGAAAAAAATGTTAAGCAACAATAGCATTAAGGCTTTCTAAAATACTACAATTATGAGCTGTTGATATTCATAATATTTATATCTGTCCTGAAGGTTTGCAGCATGATTATTACTTATCATAGAAAATTAAACTGTAGAACAATGTACATTAAGTTTTCCTTATGGCTCATTATAACATTGCTATAATGCCAGATGAACCTCACCCCAACCCCCATCCCCCAAAAAAACAAGAGTTATCAATGAGCCACTGGGATAATGTCATATTAATCAAATAGAATATTAAGTCAATACTCTGGTTTTTCTGTTATACAATATTTGGAAACTTTATTAGTTGAGATAGACCAGGCTGATGCTATGGTAATAATTCCCAAATCTCAATGCTTAACACATAAAGGTTTATTTCTTGCTGTTTTTAAAAGGACTGCTGTAGGATGGTGGTGGTGGTATGTAGGTTGCTCTATTTAGTTTATCTGTGCTCCAGGGTGATGGAGATTCCACTTCTGGAACTTTGGTTGGGTGTTACAGCAAGGGAAGAGAAAGAATGAAGAATCCTGCAATGTTTCTCATTGTCTCCCTGACACATACAGGTCTCATCCACTCACATTTCATTAGCTAGAATTTGTAATGTGGCCCCGAGGGGGCTGGAAATTGTGTAGTCTCTTGTACGTTCTGGAAGTTGGGGAAAATTGAATATCGGTGAGCACTAATAATGTTTACCACATTTTCTAAAATAGCATAAAAGATAAATTATAACAACATTATGTAAACTAGAGGAACATTTTGAAATAGTTTTACTAATTACTGGATAGGAAATCTTGGACAAGCTACCTAACCTCTCTGAGCTTCAATGACCCCATCTGGAAAAGGGGTAATAGCAATAGCTAATACTTACCAAGTGTTTATAAGGTGTCAGGTTCTGTTATGAATACTCTACCTATATTAAATGCATTAATCTTTACAATTCACACACAAGAGGTACATATTATCTCCATTGTTACATATGAGACAACTGCGGCACAAGGACACAAAGCAACTAGCATCACCCAGACCACATGTGAGAGCTGGATCTGTGATTGAAGCCCAGGTATCTGGTGTCAGTGCTCCTCGACTCCATGACAAGGCTTTACCTCTTCTTTAATAGCTAATCACACCCATTTGAATGAGATGTGTATTAAGTACTTAAGTTGCCATTGCAACATTTTAGATGTTCTGGCAAAATAGAAAGCTGGCTAATATATTCAACTGAATAATTCAGTGAACATGGTGTTCTTTTTTGGAGGTGGGGAGTAGAGAGGGAAAAGGAAAGGGTTATCCCAAAATTATTGTATATGTGGCCAAGGATTTCTGTCCACAGTTCTCTGTGGGGGCCTTTTACTTTCCGTAACTCATTTTAAAATTCTGACCTCAATACTAATAATGATGCCTTTGAAGACTTCAGTTCTGGCACAGGGACTCGACAGATTTTCACAATCCTACTATAGACTGAATTTGATGGTGATGCTCCATAATAAATTACTGGGTCCCTCTTCTCTCCAAGGGAAGTTAACTTCCATCACAGCACTCTTAAGAGTTTCAGATTGCATAGAAATCAGTGTTTCTGGATATGTCTGAGCAATCAGTGACTTTGTTAGACATTTCAACTGGATCTCTCCCACCATGCAGTATAAGAAATTACCAAGGGCTCTATTCTAGAAAGCCACGAGATTCCTTTGTCAGTTAGAAATGCTTTTGGGTGCAAGTAACAGAATACCTAATAAATAATAATTGAAACAAGAGGAGTTTATTTTTCTCACATAGTAGGGAGACTGAGGGTTGGCAATGCTGACATGGGCTCAGTGGCTCTAGTGGTTTCTTATCTTTTTCCTCATTGTCTTGATGGCCACTGCAGCTATAACCATCCCAGCCTTATATCAAAAGGAAGGGGATGACAGTAAAGGGAAGAAAAGCTTTCTATGAAACTTCACAAGGGGTGTCACAGTCACAACAGTATCACATGCTCATCATTGGCCCAGTTCACCTGTGCAGTGAAGATGCTGAGCATCTCCCTCCAAGCTCCTGATTAAAATGCATTCTGCTACACAGGATAAAGGAGTGTGTGTGCATATGTATGTGTGTCAATGGTTTCTGTAGACAATAAATTGTAGATGAAATACTGTGTAGACACACATTCTTTCTTGTAGGCATCCGAGAACAGATAACTCCCTAACTGGGTTTTCATTGTGAGGGCCTATTAGCTGCTCTGGAACTGACCCGAGCCCTCTGAAAGTGGCGATATTGACTCCCAGCCCTAGAAGATGAGGGCCAATCAAGCTGTCTCTAGTGAGCCTCCAATTTCAGCACATGCGGGGTTATGGTTCCCACAGCAGTCAGGAAGCCCTTCCTCATCACATCTCCAACAAGAAGCCCTTCCTCATCACATCTCCAAGAATGAATGAACTGATTATTTTGGCAACTCTGTAATTCGACTTCATTGCATTGTAAACTCAGATCAATTTTAGTTAATAATCAGATCAAGCCATTTCAGGACAGTTGTGTCAGGCTTGATATTTTTAACAAGATAGGGTACCAGGTTGAATCTGATGCAAATTAATTTGAAATTTTCAAATTCAGTTAACAAAAGAGTCTGGATTATCTTTATACCACGAATTCTATCATGCTAAATGGGTCCATTGCAAAGTTATTCCTGAGGACTGTAACTTCTGTTCTGCTGAACTTTTATTATTTTGAGTTAAAAGAGGTAATTTTTTTTTTCCTCTCTAATTCCCCCTTTCATAATTTATGCAACACATTTGCAATAGAAGGAGCTATTGAGGGCACCGCATTGAGGACAATGTTACAGCACACACCACCAGTTTTCTTTCAGATGTTCTCATCCACCCATTGAGGTTGGAAGTTTGGAGAGTGCATCTGAAAGAGCCTACCGATATGCCTCAACTTGGTATCCCTGTCTTTTAGTATTTCATGAGATACTACTAACAAGCTAAGAAAAGACAGTCTCTGAGTGCTGAATATAGGTAGGTCTGGGCAATTTACTTATTGATTTATTAATTTTATTTTTTTGAGACAGAATCTCGCTCTGTTGCCCAGGCTGGAGTGCAGTGATGCAATCTTGGCTTGCTGCAACCTCTGCCTCCCGGCTTCAAGTGATTCTTGTGCCTCAGCCTCCCAAGTAGCTGGGACTACAGGCACACACCATCACGCCCAGCTAATTTTTTAATTTTTAGTAGAGATGCGGTTTCACCATATTGGCCAGGCTGGTCTTGAACTCCTGACCTCAAGTGATCTGCCCACCTCAGCCTCCCAAAGTGCTGGGATTATCGGCGTGAGCCACGGTGTCCAGCTACAGTTTGTACTACAATTTAATATTTGTGGTTGAGTGAAAACACATTTTAATATTTATTTTTAAATTTTTTTTATTTTTCAGATAGCATATATTATGGAGGGAGAAATTATTCTCTTCAGTGTAAGTGTTCTTTCAAGTTTTTTTAATGTTGTAAAATAAATAAATAAACAACTTCTACAAGAAGCAAAACAACATTAGTTAAGTCCTCTGTAAGCAACAAAAGACCACTTATCTAACTGGAAGCTTAGTTAACTGGAACTTAGATGGGAAGCTTAGTTCATTGTTTGCGGAATGTTCTGAAGCCCCCAGATGAGAGAAGCCACATTTTTCGATATCTGGCACTTTTGTAACAGTGTTTTCAGCTGCCTAGGAGAGCTGACTCAGAATCTGCCTCCAACATCACTGGCCTGTGTTTTGTGAGGGGAGCATCAGTGCTTGGTTCAATTGTTTAGAAATTATACAACTTGCCTGTGACCTAAGGAGGTTTATGTTTAGGAGTGGTGCGCTTTCGAAAATCATGTCCTTTTAAAAAGCCACCCCAAAAAGTGTCACAGTCATCAATCAGAGGAAGAATCCAGGAACAAACTAGTGATTTCCCCAAATTCCTTTTGCTTTGCCTTTTTGTTTTTTCAAAGATCAAATTCGAATAGCATTTTATGCTTTCTTTCACTGAAAAGAATGGCCTGAAGAAGGTATTTCACAACTAAGAATTAACAATGACCCGGAGAAGGTATTTCAATCCTCTTAAAGAAAGCTTTTATAGTATGACAAACCTATGCACCTTTAGGGGGCTCATCTTGTGCATGGTGGATTTGAGCCGTCAGTCAGATGTGGAAGTCCTGGCTGGTTCCTGTGCTGTGCCGCCGCTGAAGCTGTATTTATGGCAAAGGCTTCAGTCACTATCAAAAGAAACATGGGCTCACTGTCTCTGAGCCTCTCCTCCGAGCAGAGGAATGTTAAACCAGACATCTGTCTGCTAAAGCAATCAATTAAACATATGCCTGCTCTCAAAGGAGGATCTTGTTCTGCCTGTCTCTTAAGTTTTGGAAAATGGCTTTTCCTAAATGAGCTTTAGAAAAGCAATAATAAGCCAAGCTACACACCTTATAGTGATTTTTATGTTAACACAGGAAACACACATTTTTAATGCTGTATATCGTTCAAGTAGAATCTTCAATGGGTGTAGTAATATAATTATAATTATATAACACATAATACAACTATAATATACGATACTAGTTTTATTAGAGCTATGCTTTATGATGTATTAGGCACTAATCTTATTTAACTATCATAATAGTCCTGTGTGATGGGCATAATTTCAATTTTACAAATGAAGAAACTGAAGCTTTTAGAGAGTTTGGTTATATCTAAGTGCAGAGGCGGGGATTCCAGACTCTCGTCAAAGCTTGTGTCTTAGCCACTAGGCTCTACTGCCTACAGTTCTAGAATACTATATACTGGTCATTCCTGGTGATGATCAGTAGATGTTCATGAATTACTGTTGGTTTAAATATAACCTTATCCTTACAGGAAGAGAAGATGGTAAACATAATATCTGTGGATTTTTTTTCCAGTAGAAGAAAAGTCAATATAAAAATTGACCAAAGGAAAACATTGTCTTCAGTCCTTCCAAATTCATTCTTAGTGGCGCATCCTTAGGCTCATGGCAATGTGTAGAAAATGACTGTCATCAAACGCTAAGGATTTTAGGATAGTAAAGTACTGATAAAATGAAAACTGTTTGTGTCAAAATGCTCAGCTGATTTCCACCATAAAGAGATCTGGGCAGGACCAAAACAGTAAGGTTCAGAATGTTCATTAAAAATATACCAGGACCCTTTACTTTGTAAATAGTCAACATAACTTATGGGATTGGAAATTCCTTGGAATAAAATATTTACCCTATGAAGGAAAGGACAGTGCACAGGAAGTTAGGAGGTGTAGATTCTGGTCCTGCCTCCTATTAGCTATGTGACCTTGGACAAGTCACCTGCCCTCTCCAGATTTCAATGTTCGCATCTGTAAACTGAAGCCTCTGGCGCCTTCCAGTTCTCAAATTCTGAGTCGATGAGGCGGATCCTTTGGAGCAAGCGCCGGAGATCCCTTTCCCAGAATGCTCTGCGCCGTGAAGAAGCGACTCCCGGGTACTGGGGGCATTTTGTGTTGGCTGGAGCTGCAGTAACAAGATGGCGTCGTCGGCGGCGTGACAGGGGTTCCTCCGGGCCGGAGCCGGCGGCAGTGGTGGCAGCGGTACCGCTCCCCAGCTCACCGCGCCCCTTTTCCAGCCCGGACGTCGCCGCGAAAGCCAGGCAGCGGCGGCTGCCCAGAACAGGTGGCCCAGCCTGGTAACCGCTAGAAGCCCTTCACAAACTGCGGCCTGGCAGGCAACCAACCAAAAAACAAACAAAAAATCCTGACCGAGCAGCGGGCATCAAGTTCCCTTCGCCGGCATCTGGGCCCTGGACGCCGGGAAAGGCCTCCGTGTTCCGCTTCCTGCCGCCTTCCACGGTAGGCTTGGCCCAGCCTCCATCTTCGTCTCTCAGGACGGCTAGCAGCAGAATTCGTTGTCGGAAGGAAATATAAACTGCTTTGGAAGATCTGGTGTGGCTCCTTCGGAGACATCTGTCTGGCGATCAGCATCACCAACGGTGAAGAAGTGGTAGTGAAGCCAGAATCTCAGGGCCAGGCATCCCCAGTTGCTGTACAAGAGCAGGCTTTACAAGATGCTTCAAGGTGGGGTTGGCATCCCCCACATACGGTGGTGTGGTCAGGAAGAAGACTATAATGTACTAGTCATGGATTTTTCTGGGACCTAGCCTCGAAGACCAATTTCTGTTCAAGAAGGTTCACAATGAAAACTGTACTTATATTAGCTGACCAGATGATCAGTAGAATTGAACATGTGCATACAAAGAATTTTATACACAGAGCCATTAAACCAGGTAACTTCCTAATGGGTATTGGGCGTCACTGTAGTAAGTTATTCCGTATTGATTTTGGTTTGGCCAAAACGTACGGAGACAACAGGACAAGGCAACACATACCATACAGAGAGGATAAAAACCTCACTGGCACTGCCCTATATGCTAGCTATGCACATCTTAGTATTGAGCAGAGTCGCCAGGATGACATGGAATCGTTAGAATATGTTTTGATGTATTTTAATAGAACCAGCCTGCCATGGCAAGGGCTAAAGGCTGCAACAGAGAAACAAAAATATGAAAAGATTAGTGAAAAGAAGATGTCTACTCCTGTTTTTTGTAAGGGGTTTGCTTCAGAATTTGCCATATACTTAAACCATTGTCGTGGGCTACACTTAGAGAAAGCCCCAGATTACATGTATCTGACGCAGCTATTCTGCATTCTTTTCAGGACCCTGAGCCATCAATATGACTACACATTTGATTGGACAAAGTTAAAGCAGAAAGCAGCACAGCAGGCAGCCTCTTCTAGTGGGAGGGGCAGCAGGCCCAGACCCCAACAGGTAAGCAACCTGACAAAACCAAGGGTAACATGAAAGGTTTCTAAGCATGAATTGAGGAACAGAAGCAGCAGAGCAGATGATCAGAGCAGCATTTGTTTCTCCCCAAATCTAGAAATTTTCGTTCATATGTACATTAGCCAGTGGTCATGGACAGCCATTTACTTGGTGTAAAGAACTTAATTTTAGTATAAACTGACTCTGGGTAGCATTGGTGATGCCGTATCCTGAGCTGTGGCTACTGTAATTGTGAATATTAACTGAGACAGTGAAACATGGTGGCCGGGTTTCTAGTGCATTTTTTTTCAAGTGAAAAAGTTTACTAAATGGTTGACACACACAAATTGGTGGAGAAATTATGCATATGCCAATTTTTTGTTAAAACCTTTTGTTTTGAACTATACTGCTTTGAGATCTCATCTCGGAAGAATGTCGTGAACCGTCTTCAGCCAGTTTTGATGGTTATAAATGCTCACAATTGTGCATTCTTAGGGTTTTTCCATCTCTTGGGTTTGCAAGTTGTTCACGTAAAACGTTCTTAAAGTTGTTGGCTTGTTGTTTGCAAACCAGCTGGTAGGGTAGCAACCAAAGATTCCAATGTTGGAGCACATGAAAGACTGCCTGCTTACTTGTGCTAGAAATAATAGCATCTAAAGTGAAGACTTAGGAAAAACTTAGTGACTACTAGATTATACTTAGGACTCTGCATTAACTTTATAATGTTCTTAGTGTTTTTCTTAAAAGCTTGTCACAGAAATTTAGTTAACATCTTACAACTGAACATGTATGTATGTTGCTTAGATAAATATTATCACTGTAAACATCTATATGATTGGGGATCTTGTTTTTATTTTGAAATGGTAGCTTTTCTGTTTTTAAGTTCATTAAAAACTAAAAACTGTTTCTGTAGGAAGATGAGTTTTTTTAAAACAACAACAAAAAATGCCTTGCTGACTCCCTATTAAATAAAATCTCCCAATTTTTTGATAAAATTCTGAGTCTGTGAGTCAAACTCACCTTCGCTAATGGCTCAAAGATGCAATTAGTATCTTTCAGGGAATTGTCAAGAAATAAACTGAAAATGTAATTCGATTTTCACATGAGTTTCTTGGCTCATTCTATGCCCCCATTTTGCCATTTTTAACTCATTTGTCATTGGGAAATATTTTCAAGGATAATGGGGAAGTAAGAAAGACGAAAGTAATTTACCAAAAGACTGAGTTTTACATCATTATGCAATGTGCTCATGGCCACTTTGCCATCTTTCATTGTTCTGCTTTTTCTATTATCCTCTGTTAGGTTGCACTGCTATTTTTTCATTTATTGAAAATTTTATTTTTTAAAAATTTTAACTCTGAAACCAAGATGGATTCTTCTATTCAAACTAGTACAAAATATAATACTTTTAGATTTTTACCTAATTTTCCATATGCAATGATTGTCATTATTTTAGCTGCCAGAATTAATGAACTGATACAATTAAAAGGTTCTGGCAAAAGTATTTATAGCTTAATGGTAAATATATTAACAAAATTGTCTTACCATGTAAAGCATACAATCTTCTCTGTCCTTGAAAATATTTTACACTTCTTTTTGGGAACATATTTTCAAACCACTATTATATACAATCACTACCTTATAAAAATGCACTGTACTAAGCAGAAAATTGATACCCAGATGATATAAAGGCCATGAAAGATAAAGGAGGCAGAGTGTTTAACTCACCTTGAATTCCTAGCCTGGTTTGAGTGGGAGAAAAAACAACAACAACAAAAAAAACCACCCCAACCCCGCAAAAAAAAGAAAAAAAAAAATCTCCAAAGCTAGAAATGTGTAAAATTTACTAATATAATCTGCGGATTTCAAGGTCTTTATGCAGGGCCAAAATATACAGGCCTAACGTTTTTCATTAATAATATAATTGAACTTGTAGACATTTACTGAAAATAATAATTATCTGCACCCATCTAGTGTTTATCTTGAGGCTTAAAATCATATTTCTATGATTTCAATGACTTATTTAGCTTATCTGTATTACTAGACAGACCTTAGCCATGGACAGACACTTTGCTTGATGTTATAGAACTATCAGAACAAGTTATTGCTTGTTTTATTACTTAGGCCGACGAACAGGTATGAATTCTGTTTCAAATGCTTAGAATTTATTTATACTTGCACTGAACATGAATGGCCCAGAGCAGGAATGGAAAATATGTGGCATCCCTGTGATCACTGCCTACTCTAAGAACTAGATCAAAGCCTTAGCTGCTAAGCTGAACTTGGCCTTGGAATTGCTAAATAGCAGTGAATGCAGCCACCATAAGCAAATAGAAAGCTACTTGCTGTCCATAGTCTAGGGTTAAAATATCTTATTAAAAACCTCATAGATTTCCCTCTTTCCTTCATGTGATTTGCTTTTCTAAAATTTCCAAATATTTTGTGTTGTTTTCATTTTGAAGAAGTAATGATTTATTTTTCTTCAAGAAGAGGATCTTTTGTTGCATTAAAAAAATTCCCCACAGCACCTCACATACTTCTAATACACATTAGGGACTCAATAAATATCTGTGTCTTAAATAGTTTTAATGCTGGAAATATAAGACAGAATTATCACCTGCAACCAAAGACCTGGTCTTAGTGATATCTGTACTAGGGGTCTGTTCTGTCCAGAAGCTCATGGAAGGAATAACACAGTAAAGAGCCCCAACAAATTAAGTCCTGGGAAACTGGCAGAAAAAGAAGAAATGTGGAAGTTCCAGTTCCTTTTGTGCTACAAGTTTCCAAATTATGAGGAAATATGCCAAATGCGCTTGGCTTTCAAATAATAATATACTCTGAATTAATGAGTAACAAGGAAACACCCACTGAGCGGTTCATGGGCAGTATCTCTCCAAAGGTCAGATCCTATTGGCGAATGACCAAATAACCCTTCTCTCTTGAGCCAGCCAACCACTTCTATGGCCAGGAAGCACTTTGCCATCAACTCAGCATCATAAAAGGGAGCAATTAAAAGTATCATTTGCAGTTAATCTAATAACTCCATTGAATATTCCAAAATCTGTTTGTGAAACACAGTTGATTTGGGACCCTGCCGTGATTTGAGGAGAAAGTTTTTTTTTTTTAATGGAAATATAAAGATAAGCCATTTCTTTTAAAAGAGAAATAAAGATTTTTAATATTCTCATTTAGCAACAGTGCATAAACAAGAATGTATTAAGATGAACTTTAAGGCAAATGCAACAAAAAGTTATGTAAATTCCCCCCTTAAAACTAAGTGTGCATCCTAAAACACTCTTGTTGATGAATTTGATTTATTTCACATTTTGGGGAGTTTCTAAATTAATTAATTCTTTAACATCAACACATGATGATTTTCTCTGATTTTTGGTAAATACACTCATTTTTCAGATGAAGAAAATGAGAAAGATAAAGGTTCTAATTATTTGCTAATGCGAGTGATAACATATTTAATAAAACCGTGTCATTCATTTACTCATTTAACATTTATTGAATACCTGCTCTGTCTGCACCAGAATTCTGTTAGGCATTAGGGACTAAAGTGAACAAAGTTAGTGTAGTTTCTACTTTCATGGAGCTTACAGTCTAGTCGGAAATCTTGCATTAAACAAGTACAGAAATCACAACTGAGATAAAACAAAAGCAATCAAATAAAGGGTGCTTATAACTTTGTTTACTTAACAAAACTATGGTTTCCTGCAGAGGTGGTTTTATCTTTTTATCTAAATTTTGATTTGTCCTGTAGAAGAAATTCAATTAAAAATGTAAAATACAGAAGGTTTACTATAGATCCACTGAATTGTTATTCCTGAATGTTATTTCTGAATTAGTGTTTAATGTTAAAATGACAAGGGTTTTTTTTTTTTTTTGAAAAAAAAGTGCTAGTTATTGTAGAAATACCTTTAACCAAGGCAGTTTCCAGGGGAATTAATGACCACTTTAGGTTAATGGTCATTGGATTCATGTTCAGCCCTCAATTAAACTCTGAACTTCAATTGTTATTACTTAATTGACTTGGTTATATTTCATGTCAGCATTTCAATATGACCTTCCTTTTAAAAAGTAAAAATTACCCTGACATAATACCATGAGTCTTTAGTTGAGCCTGACATTGTTGCAGCAGCCCACAGTATCTTTATATATGGTTGAGCCTAGAATTTGCTTAGCTTTGCTATCACTAGTGTACTTCCCATTATCCTTGCCTATAAAATGAGACAGCTTAGGATAAATCCAAGTGATGAGGGAAAAGGGATGAAAAAATAAATATATCTGTTGCCATGATTATTATTAAGATGCCAAATAAATCCACTGAGATCCTCACCACTTTATCCTAATTGCAGGGAGTTAGACAGTTTTAACGAATACCTCGAGTATCACAATTAAATACTATCAAGGCATGCTTATTTTAAAATGTTCCTATATTATCTTTTCCTTACAAGTGACTCCAAATATTCAGCTGTTCTTGTTAAGGAGATGAAAACTTAAATCTCCTTTACCTATACATTAAACAACAAGAACAAGTTGGATTTATTTAAACAATGAGTTGGATTTTATATAAAGTGAGTATGACACTCAGATCGAACTTTGCTATACTAAGTGAAACAAATTAAGGCACCAAATGAGCATTTCCCTTCCCCTGTACTGTGGAAATGTTTTAAAAGTCTTTTTGAAGTACTTTGATCAGGCTTTGAAATCATTTTAGTGGATTACTATTGTATGAAAACTGTAATTTATAGCGCTTGACCTAAGCAGCTCTTTGTCTCACAGCCATATTCAAAACAATAGCAGGAAAGTGAAAAACAGAAGGCGAACCCAAGTTGTTCAGGTTATTATTTAATTCATAATTCCATCTTCCTTATTTAATCTTTGGAATCCAAGCATGTTCTTAATAAAACAGGTTCAGATCATGTTTACTAAATGTAGGAAGGTTAGTTTAGAGTAACAAGATTAAATGATCCAAACACATGACCCTTCCATAACCCACGAGTGACTTTACACAGACAGGTTCAGATAGACGCTTCCCATAAATGGTGACATTGCAGGCAAACTTCTATTGTTTGCCTTTTAGTTTCCTCTCAAGTTAAGCTTGCTTTGTTCCTTAACCCTAATCAAGAATGTGCCTATTGAGATTTTCTCCTCTCATCTTGTCACAAAATAGTTATACTTTGAGACAACTTGCTCCCATCAGATCACATGAAAATGGCAAGCTACCCCCAAGATGAATGAGCTAGGAGTGATTCGCTAAATCATAAAGACATTTTGCTATTTTAATCAGCTGAACACCACCACTCAGGCTGAAAGTAGCTATAAAACCTTACTTTTTTTTTCTCTTTTTGCTCCTTTTGCCAAATCATTTACTGAAGGCATGAACTTCAAGCCATATTTAACCCTGTAAAATCTTATTATCTTAGTTAAAAGTTTTACGATCCTTCTGGTGCCACATATGCACTTGAGTATTTGGGCATGTGGAGGGTGCTTAAGTTGTGTTTCTCCCCAAAGAGGTTAGGCCAATTGCTCCCCACTCCCCAACCAGATGTACGCATCAGGACATATTTTGGTCCTGGGATCCTGATCTTTTAGAGAGAAAAAGAGCCCAAGAGTAATGAGAAAATGCAGGGTACATGTCCATGTGGAGGGAAACTGGCGAAGGCCAACGCAGGGGAAGATGACATGGAAAAAGTGAAAAGTGAAGTGAGAAAGCATATGGAAGCAGTAAGGATTTATTGCAATTGAGGCACCAGGTCTCTAGATGGGAACAGTTAAAAAGAGGAGACATCTAAGGCATCTTGGTTCCAAAGAGAAAAGAAAGCAATGGGTGTAGCTCCCCAGTGAGAAGCAAGTGAATTAACTGTTCACTTCAGCATTAATTAGTGTGGCCCACCAGGGACCATTTAGGTAGATTACCTCATCAGGGCTCTAAGCAGTCCCCTGGCGGCCTGAGTGAGTTAATGCACCCCCTCGAGACCAACAATTTATCATCTTTTCCAGGGGGAATCAAGCCTTGCAGATAATGAACAGGTACACACACCTACAGTTACAAGAAAATTATTTCCCCTGGAGGTCCAGCGTTCTACTTTAGACCCCTGAGACTTCCCTTTTATTTTAGATTTTAGGAGTGTTGTAAAGAGCTGACGTATGCTTCACTAGAAGGCAAAAGAAAAAAAAAGGATATGCAACTGTTTATGGTTTGTTTCTTTTTTGAGGGGGTACAGATGTGAGGTGGGAAGGAGTCTATGCAGTCGCCTTACAGATCAGTACCGGATCAGCTTTGCTTTGAGTTGATCTGTTTCCAGACTTCAAACGGTCGCCTATGTGTTTGTGAGGGCAGATGCTTGGCAAGTCTGCATATGCCAGGGAGAACGTCATTCAGTTTTACGTTTTACACACGCTCCTGCTTTCTGGCTTTGCATAATTCATTAGCATAGTGTGCAGAATGCACCATAAAACAAGATTTGGCTTTAATGTTAACGTTCTAATGACGACAGCAATAAAAATAAGTTGTCATTCCGTGTCTACTTTCTGGGGCTGATGTTTATATTGTCTAAACTAAAAAAACCAACAAGCAGACAATGCATAGAGATGGAACACAGACAAGTACTTTTAACAGAAAAAGAAACAAACCAAGGAGACTTTAAGCTTCCAGTTGGGAACATTACTCTCTTCTCTCCCATACAGCTCCAATTCAAAAGTAGTATAATTATCACATTAGTTTTTATGTGTGAAAAACTTACTTTTGACTAATTTGTAACCTTATTGTAGTGTGTACAGTTTACTGTTGGGTTCTTTCTCACTTTTAAGGGCCAGATTTTAAAGCCTCATTCATAAAGAGGAGGTAGTGCCTTTGCTAGGAACACCAATACCTTCTCACAACACATTATGTCAGGGCAACAGGTAAAAGAATAAATACAAAACGCAAGTACCTTTTTTATTTTTTAATTTATTTGTTCACGTTCATCGTAAATTTGTTTAATGTAAAATAAACAAATCCTTGACAAGGGTTTAACAGGATTTTCAACGTCTGTGCAGATAAATGTAATTTATTCCTAAAGAAAAAACAGTTTAGAACATGCCAGGAAACCTGCTTTTAACATTTTTGTATAAAGTGTGTGTGTGTGTGTGTGTGTGTGTGTATCCAGGCAATACAGTAGTGGTTTCAAATCATTCTATTTCACTCAGAAGCCTGCATGATGAATTTTATACTGAAACAGGAGTTTGCCTGATACTTCTTTAGCATTTCATCTTCTGCCTCTCTCTTTTGATTTAATGCACCCCACTCAGAGTTAAAATCCACACATGTTGGGACCAGGTTTGTGTCCTTCAAAAGGAAAAGCAGCAGGCATATTTTTACAAACCTTCTTTGGTAGAAAATAAACAAAGTATAAATGACATATTTAGTCTTTTGAAAAAAATCAAGCAATGTATATAAGTTAAAGCTGTCTGCAAAAATTACATTGTTGTTATTAGTATTTCCCATATCATCTATTCAACATTATAAAAGTTGTTATGTCAGCATGGCAGGGTGGCGGGGGCAAATATTTTACTAAATACGTTTTGGGTACAGATTAATATTCAACTTCCCAAAAGATAGGTTTATTATTAACTTATTGATGTTTCGCTTTAGACTGAAATCTGATTTGCAGTACACAAAAGTACACAAAAGTGAATAAAGTGAACAAATAGAAAAATCTCCTTTATTTTGCTTATTTAAAAATTGTTCCAGGTTTATTTCCGGCACACTCAGTTCATACAAAGCTAAACATTTCTAATGCTGAACTTACTCGAGTGTTTTATAATTACATGGTATAAAATGCATATACTAAGCAGTATACAGAATGTGCCTTTAAAAAACTCGACTCATAACAATACTAGCTCACGTACATACTGACAACTAGCCATGTTTAAAAATAAACTCTCCTCAATGTTGGGTTGTCGCCTCTCGGCCCCCAATCTAAAGGAGTGTGGTTTCCAGGCACAATGGGACTAATACTTTCAAATAAGATAAATCTAAAATATGTGGTGTTCAAATAACATTATTAAAAGAGGAAATTCTCATCAAGTGTATTTTTGCAGCTTGGCTTACTGTCACAGAAGTCAGGAAGCCGTAAAGATTGAATATAGCAAACACACAGCATAGGCAGGCTGCCATCAAGGTCTTCTGGAGCTCTGCAGGTGAGTACAAAGGTGGCTTTGGACTTTGTGGCTTCAGCTTTCCTAGGTTTGCGCTAGATTATTCCACGATGGTAATGCAATGCTGGGTCTCTCTGAGTGCACATGAAGAGAAAGGGAGAGGGAGAGACAGTGAACGGAGGCTTAGGGAAAAAAAAATAAGAGGGTGATTCGGTAACTGGGAGGAGAATTGAAAAATCACACCTTTCAGTCTTCACATTTTTTCTTTTGTTCAGCATACAAGGATAAACCATCCGGAAGAAAGAAAGATTATGACTATCTATAAACTAATTGTTTGACAGAGACAGAAATGCTGATAATGAGTGGGTTGTGTCTGTAGTTCTTGGCTGTTCACATCAGCAAGGGATGAAGGAAAACAGAAACTCTTGATATGTTTGTCTAAAGAGGTAGTGGTGTGACTACGGGCAGCAAGAGTTCAGCTGAAGTTCAGGGCAGATGTTGCCAGGATCTTACAGTGCAGGAAAGTAAAATTGCTTCCGGATTCACCTTTTCCTCCCAGCTTCTCTTCCAGGATCTTCAGGGTCAAGCTATGCTGTGGCATAAGGTGACAATGTTCGTGGGGAAACAGGCTTTGAGCAGGATGCCCCTTTCCCGGTTGCAGTCCAGCTCCTGGATAAATCCATACCAATAGATGACTAAGCCTGGCCCAAATCTGTAAAAACACCAGAAAATAACACACACACATGGTATCAACAGAGCTCTTGAAAAAAGTCACCTTGGGGCACTGATAAGATGATTAAATGACAGGACTGCACAAAATTTTTGTTTTGGTTGCTACCATTGTGACTGAAAATAGCCAAACTTATACCAAAGAGTTCACATAACACACATACTACCTTCTCGGATGGATGTGTTCCCTTTCTTTCCAGAAACCTGAAGTATTTCAGATATGGAAACTCTGAATCTTACCTTTCAGTAAGGTGTTATGAGCTTGGGCTGATGTGACTACCTAGCTGATGGAGGACAGATTCACAGTGCAAACAGGAATGAGCTGGGGAATGCCAGCCTTGGGATTTAAGTCTAACATTTAATGGTACTATTTAAAAAATTAAACTTGCCTAATAGCAACTAAGAAAAATAAAAGAATGTTTGAAAACAGAATTTAAAAAAATGCAACAACTTATGGTCCTCTTCTGGCTATACTGTTCTACTTATGCACCCATTGGGCTGGAAGTACCTCCTGTCATCCATATGACACACTGGGTCCCTTTACTCTCTGCATTACAACTTCTTTAAGTGTGGACACAGCATAAAGTTTGGTCATTGGTGCTTACGGAAATGAGGAATAAGGTCATATAGGCTTGTGACAAAGTATAGATCGCTATGGGCTTAATAAAACCTCAGCATTTCTAAGTTGTGCCCTCTGAATTATCTGCAATTTTGTTAGCAGTGACTGATCCCCGCCAGGCAGACTCAGGAAGTGGCCCTATGGACTACTTCACCCATCAGGAAGTTGAGACCTTTAGGCTGGGTTCATAAAGATGTAATCACTATCAATCACTGCACACAGAGAGATGTTTTGCACATGAGTTTCACGTTTTTCCTACCGAGGGCACTTAATTAAAGGGCAGCACTACTTTTGGTGTAGTGTTGCAGGAATTTTACAGTGAAATAATAAATTATGAATGTTGGGTTAGTAAAAGCATGTCTAAAAACAGAACTGCTTTCTGTATTCTAACATTACAGCAGGCTGAACCATGCTAGGCCAAAAAGCTTTTGCCTTCCATGATTTATTATATGCTGTAGTGTACTTGCCAAAACTAACAATACAGGATGGGCTGCGAGATACTGTATGCACAGGGACAAGTTCAATTGGATGTCACGGCCTGGTTTATTTGGGGATCCACATTAGTGGGGTAGCCAAGTTGTATTCAAGATTATTTAAAACTTTGGGATTCCCCTCTGTGCAGGTACAGAACCATGAGATGGCAGCTCATCACTTGATCTTGTTCTAGAAGAAGTAGGAACTGGGTATAATTAGAAGCCTTGGAGCACCAGGCCCACTGAGATTTATCAGCTGCAGATGTTCTCTTCTTCCTCAGCATCCCCAAAGAAGAGATTCCTTTGGGGTCAGTAGAATTAGGCTACCTGTGCACAGGTGTGTGGGTCCCCAGGCTCAAATGCATACAAGACGAAGCTCACACCTGCAGAAGAACTTGCTTCCATTTAACCGAGGGTTTCTTAGTAACTTTTAATCACAAACACTTGTCTGTAATTGGAACATAAACCATTGGTACCTTTATTTTACAAAGAGCTCTATGATTAGTGTCAAATGATCTCAGATTTGTCAAAACAAGTCTGGCAAGAACAGAAAGATTTGTGATTCTGTGGACCATGTCTGAGAAGCCACAAACCTTCCCATCAGTGAAGCACCCCTGAGTCACGGCCTTGACAGATCTAACATTAAGCTCAACACATTCTTCCATTTTATTATACAGCCATTCTGGAGACCATGATGTTCTTCAGAAAGGCGCTAATATTTGCACAAAGGAAGAAAAAAACTGTGATCTAACAAGTCACAGAGAAGAACAAAAGAATATATGGAGGTCATAAAAAACAAGCCCAGTATTTTAAAGATTTAATAAAACAAAAACACATATCACCAGCACTGAGCGAGTGAGAGCAGCCTGCACTTTCTTTGAACAGCTAAATCATAAGCTAAAGGACACGAAGCATGACAGCTCTTTACGAAAATGGCATTTTCTAGGCAGAAAAGCCATGCTGGGGAACACCTCAGTGCTCAAGAAAATGGACTTGTTTCACTTGTGAGGCAACAGATATTCCTGCAACTCAAAAAGGTTTTGCAAGATTGTGAACCTGAACATTTCATGCAGTGGTTCACAACCAGGATTCCCTAAAGATACCAACACAGATCTATGAACATTTTGAGTAGGATTCATTAATAAGACTCTACTGTCTACCTAAGTTTTGTGTTTCTTATGGAACTATGTTTAGGTTAGGTAACATTACCTCTGTCAATGTAGCTCAAAACCTCTGATTGACAATATGTCTCTAATTAAGAATGAGGAAACACAATGTCCCTTTGTAAATAGAGATTGATAGGCTTTCAAATTATGTGGTCTTTGGGTGACAAAAGCAGTAAGGACTTTAGAGGGTGATAAGTTTGGAAATTTAATGGCAGAACAAGATCTGGCCTTATTCCCAGCACCTACTTTAGTGCATTTCTGAGCCTTCTTCAACAGCTCAGGATCCAGAGATTATCAGATGCTGACGAGATAATCTTTCAGCAACCTACCTGTTTATGAAGAGGCTGACCACATGAAGCAACTTTATATAATCAATTTCTGGGTTATCTGAAGTAACAGGAGGGGGGAAGTTTTGGTTGCTAATTTGAAATATCAAGCAATCAAAAATGGTAGAAGAGGTGTAAAATAGGACCCTAGAAAATTTTTATTTAGGTCAAATGCAGACTTTTGGGTTGAACCATTTCCCCTTTTTGATGCCTATTCTTATTTACTGTGGCACCACTAGACAAAAATGAGATCACTGGGAAGGCAAATACAACCTTTGTGACCAATAAAAATCAAAGAGACTTTGTTAACAACATTGAAGAGAAAAGAGAGTCCTTGGGTCTGAGAAGATATGCACAGCAGAGGTTGGTCTGCTACTGAGATTGCAGCCCTCCCTGCCAGCTGGGAGACCCTCAGGAATGGGTGTCCATGGACATCTGAATTGATTCTGGAAACACTTTTTAAAGTTGACTATAATTTTATGGTTGCTATACTCATGGTCAAGTAATAAGATCCAAGACCCCCAATGGATTTTAAAGACTCCTGGGAAGCAGCGACTAGAATGTGAATGACGTTTGAATAAGTAAGTTTGTTTGCAAATAAAATATCACCAAATTAGCAAAAACAACAAATACGCCTTGAAAAAATGGGAGGTGAAAGCCAAGAGCCATCACAGACCATGAAGGCAAGAAAGATGAGGTTTTTCATAAGTAATGACCCCTTATAAATATGTTCAAAATGTGTTTCTTGGCTGGGGACAGTGACTCACACCTGTAATCCCAGCACTTTGGGAGGCTGAGGCAGGCCGATCACTTGAGGTCAGGAGTTTGAGACCAGCCTGGCCAACATGGTGAAACCCCGTCCCCACTAAAGATACAAAAAAATTAGCCAGGCGTGGTGGTGCTCGCCTGTAGTCCTAGCTACTCGAGAGGCTGTGGTGGGAGAATCTCTTGAACCCAGGAGACGGAGGTTGCAGTGAGCTGAGACTGCACTACTGCACTCCAGCCTGGGTGACAGAGCAAGACTCTGGAAAAAAAAAAAAAAAAAAAAGTGATTCTCTGGTTTCATTTCATTTTAGGGTATTTAGAGAAATTCAATCAGAGACGATGGAACTAAAGCTGGCCCTTCTGTGCATACCTGTTTCCTAGTGAGTATCCCTCTGTTTCACCATTTGTCTGTTATATTGGGACCCTGTTGAGGGTAAAGACCAGGTTTTATTTGTATTCATGTCCTCCATGCCTAACACAGTGCCTGGTACATGAAAGATACCCTCAAGGACAAGATGGGCAATACAGGGTTAGCACTAAGATGATCAGACAGCTTTGCATTGGTTATTGAATCAGTGCGAGTCTAGAGACGGGTGCAGGCAGGGGTCAGCCATTGCCTCGGCATGGCAATTTTATTAATGACCAGAGTGAGCACACTAGTGGCATACTTACAGGTTATAGTGAAAATAATATAGTTACAACAATGTTCATTATTAACACTTTCACCCCACTTACTATGTGCCCAACACTGTTCTAAGCACTTTAATATATATAGAAGCACTTTATATATATCGAACCACTTAATTTGTATGCCAACTCCATGAGGTTGGTACAATTATTATCCCTGTTCTACGAGTAAAAAAACCAAGGCATAGAACAATTAAGTAGATTGCCTAAGGTCTCACAGCTAAAAAGTGGAGGAACCAGTTTTAGAACCAAGGCAGTTTGTGATGCACTCACTATGAGGTAGTGATCGGTTTACTAAACAGGGTGATAGAATGTTAGACTTTAACCAGAAAAAGAGAGTCAGTGTCCTTTGCAATGGTTAAGCCACACCTAGGGCATTTTGGAGAGTTCTGGTGTCATATTTTAAGGGAATGTCTCCAGTTTGAAAGTCAACCAAAGGAGAATCCTAGGATATTTGAGGAATGGTTAGAATAAGAGTATGTCTGATTTAGAAGTGAACAGTCAAGGTTCACTAACACACTCATCATGTTCTGATTTTGAAGAGTGCTCTTATGGAGGAAGAATTTGATTCATGCTGTAGCTCTCAAGTGCAGACTTAGGACAATGCTTGAAAGTAGCCAAGAATTAGATTTTGATTCCACACAAATAAAATTTTTTGTATAACTGAAACTTTCAAAAACATGGAGTGAGCGGCCTTGCAAAATAGTGACATCAGTAGATCTATTAAATCAAGGCTGGGCTTTCATTAATTTTAAAAAATTGAACCAATGCATACAAATTGGGAATGTTTACACAAAATCCTGCATATTTAGCTTTTTTTGAGAAACTAATCAATCTGGCAACAAGCAACTGAAGATAAGTAACAGCTGCCCCCTTCAGATATAACCTAGGTTCGCGGGACTGCCACAGTCCCCACTGTTCTCTGTCACTTTCTGATGCCGAGGATCAGTGCCAGGTATACCAACTGAGCTTCTTAGCTCCTAACTTGCACTATACAGCAATACTCCTCCTTGCTGCATATCTAGGATGCTAAGGTTACATAAAATAAAGAATTCTCCATATTTTCTCCAGTTCTATTGTTTTGGTAAACTTGGTTATTGGGTTCCTGAAGCTGCATATTTGAAGGAGTTGGTTACAGGGAGAACACTTTGTCAGTCAAGGTGAATTCCTGCTGGCAAGCAGTGAAGAGAGACATAAAAATGCCCCAACTGTGAGAGTCCCTGGCTGTTTGGTGTTGGGGCTAGCAGGCTTTGTCGATCTCAACAGGTGTTGAGGACAGTGCAGGAAACACAAATGCTGCTTACATTTTGTTCAGTTTAAAAAAAGGCAGTGAAAGCTGTTAATGTATTTTTAAAAGATTATCACCAAGAATGTTTTAAAAATGGTACTTCAGTGAGTAAATTCTTAGTTTTGGAGAAAAATCTAGCTATCCTCAGATAAGCCCTGAGGATTCCAGATTGCGAATGTTGGACAGAATATGATATAAGTATCTTTCTGTTCAAGGTTTCCTATAACTCTCTGAGAAACTCAGTGGTTCAGACAGAAAATTTGGCTCCCCAAATTCAGGAAGAACTTGCTTACTCTTTTTTTTTTTTTAAGTATAAAACTAAATACTCCCCTTTCCTTGCCACGCCTCTAACACTATCCTATAATTCAGGAATTACTAGGATGAGGCATCTTTACTTATGGAGAATGGAGAAGATTATTAACTTTCTATTGTTATACTTTTCCTCAAGGCATCCTCTTCAGAGACTGTTGAAAAGAAAGGTAGATGAAGGAATTTAGAGGTTTCGAATCATACTATTAGATATCATCTTGCTAAATTAACCCCAATAACCCCTCGTTGGTTTCCTGAAGCCAGCTGAGCTTCTAGATCTCCACAGATTTCAGGGAGCCCTTGACAAATCATTATGTCTATAAGGATGCTAAGTACATATAAAATAATATAAGATCTCAATAATCAACAACAAAGAGGTAACTAATATTTACTGAGCAGGCAGTGTTTCAAGAACTTTTACATGTACAGACTAATTTGGTACTCACTGCCACCCTATGAGGAGGGCACTATGACTATCCTCATTTTACAGATGAAGAAACTGGGGCCCAAAAAGGGCCAGGTTTCGAACCCAAGCCGCCTGGCTCTATGGCTTACCCTTGTAACTACTATGCTTTACTGTCTCATTATACCTTGTGTTTATATAGCATTTTATAACAGTCATTTGACTCTGAAAAATATTTACTACACCTGGATAGGTGACAGGCAAGCAGGGGTCCAGAAGCAAGGCAACTGATCAAAACCCCAGTATATGAGTTGGGATCCACCTATCTACACAGGGAATAACTCTAAGTTTGATGTCAATAGTTTCACGCTAAAAAGTTTATCTGGCTACTTATTTCAATTTAAGTATCACCACATTTAGGAAGTAGATGGAAAAGCAACCCATAATTCTGGCAAAAGAAATGAAAATAATTACTTTTGAGGGAGCATATTTTAAACCTTTGACAAACAGGTGGAAGTAAGCTAGGGAATGAGAATTACAGAATCACTACATAAAGTTCAGAGAAGAGAAATGTCTCACGCTGTGAAGGGGTTCAGAAGTTATGGGGCAGAATCTAAACATGAGGGAAGAGGAGTAAATCCAGAACACTGCCACAGCTTGTTCATATAAATGGAAATAAACAGCTGGAATAAGTTATGAGGAAAACTGAGGGAAGCAACGGGTCTAAGCGTATGAGGTAGAGATTTGTTTTCCCAGAAAAGAAGGTTCAGGCTTGTTAAACAGGGTGATACAGTATGCCCCAAAGGCCCCAGTTTTGCTCCTAAAATACCTCTAGTATACAGATGCATCTTATGTTTGTGCCATTAACTTGGCTTACCCATGTTTTCAGCTCTATGAGAAAACCACTACATATATTTTTTAAACTAGTATGCTTTTACATCTCTTTTGGTAATAAGACGGTGAAAGGTGTGGGATTTATGTACTGTTACATAATTTGTCTCTCTACCTATAATCACGGAAACTCCTGAAATTGACCTAATACTTTTCTTCCCAATGAGCTGAATTACCATAATTGCATAAACAAGGATTCTCAGTGCAGTAGAGTCCTACAATATAAATCTGCATCTAGTCAATGAAACAAACAATTCTCAATTGAAGAATGACAAGTAGACTACGGAATGATCTGATAATTTTAGTCAAGTTTCTTGTTCATGAGGGTCTTCATCAAACAATAAAAACATACAGAAACCTTCATTCCTAGCCCAAATTTTTTATTTCAATCATAGGCAAATAAAAAACTCCTTCTCTAAAACAAGAACAGCAGAGAATCATATATATATATATATATATATATATATATACACACACACACACACACACAAACATATATACACACACACACACATATATATGTATAATCATAATCATATATATATTTCTTTTTCTCTTTCTCATTTTGAGTTGCTGTGTGGGGTCTGTGCTATCTTCTGAGGATGTGTGCAGACATGTGGCTGTTGGAAGTCGATTGTTTCACCATCAAAAAGACTTGCATGTGGTTTTTATGAAGAGTGCGTTTTCAAACACATAGTTCACGATGAAGGAGAAACATAAAACATCTTGTAATTGTTTTAAAATAAACTCTTACACTGTTTATTTAGTTTTAATCTACGTGTTGTAGATTGGTTATGCACTTGTTAATCACTGTTGTATGTATATCCAGACAGAGTTGTAAATAACTTTTCAGTCCAAGTGAAATATGCTTGCACATGTTTATATGCAAAGTATGTGTATATTTATGCCTGTGTGTAAATATGTGTACAATAATAATAGATTAGCGATCATGTAATATAACATCATAAGGTTCTGGCACTATGGTCAATTTAATATACAATACAAATATTCTTTTTTCGTAGAAATGAAGTTAAAATATGATAACTTGGTTGTTTATCTACTTTTTCTTACCTTGCCAGGTCTGTATTTGCAGACTGAAATGACCAAAGAAAGAGAACCTAGTTATGAGTATTCTCACTCAATCTATGCATGTTGGCTATGAAAAGTGCAACTTTATCTCTTTGAAACAACTTTCTATAATTTTGAAAATAAAAAAGTAAAAGCATATGCTAAATACTGATTCACTTTGGGCCTTTATGCCACAAAGAAAATGTTATTTTGAACAAAAATTTAAATGTATATAAATATACAACCACAACACTCTGAAATTCTCCATGGTGATTATATACCTTGATATTTTCACATCCATGTTAAATTACCTGAAAAAGTACTTAATTTCTACTTTGCTTTGTTCTATATTGGATATAGATAGATGCTATATTTATAATCTTTCTAGCCTGTTGTAAATCTTTTCTCAGAAGATTACAATAGAAAACAAAGGCAGAAGTGATTTTGTCTTTAATCTGTTGTCTTTAGTCTCTGTTTTCTAGAAGAAATGTTTACTCCTGGATTGGGTCAGCCCCTCTGCATTTACCTATAAGAATCTACATACAAGCTTCTCTATCCATCCTGCATAGAGCACAAGTCACAGAAGAAAAGCTCCTCTCCATAAATTGCTTAACATAGTAATCAATATCTCTTCACATTTTCAGAGTAAACTATATCACTTGAATAAACAAAATGCCAAAGGGTTCACAGTAAAAGACTAATTAGAGCAATGACAATGATTCTAGAAGTCTTCCTGGAAAAGGCAACTATTTAACTATGTTGTATTTATTCACATCAGCCCTTTAAACTTTCTCCATGATACATCCATTTTTGAGGGGAGGGAAAGGTGAGGTTAGGGGTCCCGAGAGACATAGAGGGATGATGGGGTCAGAAGTATATTGAGATGATTTCACTGGGAAACGGGAGGATGAGTTTCAGGAAAATAGCTGTGGTTCTGTTTCAAACAGGATGAATGGAGAAGACAGAACACCTTCTCAAATGGGAAGAGAGACACAGCAAACACAGCAAAAGACATAGAAACCCTAAAAGTAACAAAGTACCCGAAGTTATGTTTACTTTGAAAACACTAAGTACTAAAACGAGAGAATACTTCATGTGGACACTGGGTGCAAATCATGTCCATCGATCTGGAATTTATACCCCAGCCTTCTTCCAAAAGTTGGGGGTGTTTGTTTTAACAAAATTGGTTGTGTGAATTATTACATGTTTTCTCAGTTATTTCCCCAGGGAAACACGCCAAAGGCAAACCCATCATTTCAGCTGATTTAGTGTTTGATGCCAGAGAATTTATAATTGATATGACAACCATAATGGATAGTGATCATGGAGTTGGCAAGGCCTGGCTGACAGTGGTGCAGTCCATTTTGGTGTTTGCCAGTTAATCAACCATCAGACTTGCTCTGATGAATTTTGAGGTGATTTCTGAACTTTCCATTTCTAACTTTCTGAATATTAGAAATTAGAAACACATTATAAAATGGAAAAGACTACATAAATATTGCTTACCCAAAATATGTCTTTTTCAAGTAGCCCTTAATTATTCGCTAATGGAGGGAATGGAGTTTCTTTTTCCTTGGCATAGTTCTCAAAGGATCACAGGGTAACCCAGAGTTCGGTCAGATGTTTATCTCAAGGAACAAAGAGATTTATGGGTTTTGGATATATAAAAGTCTGCTTAAAATAAAAAATTATTGGAATTTCATCCTCGGCAAAGTCAAATAACTGAAGGATTAGGGCTGATACATGTTTGCCCTATAAATCTATCATTAACCAAATGTGACACAATGCTTTGGTATGTCAGATCCCAACTCACTCTAAATGGGCAGTTAAATTTTTCTCTTATTCACAAGAAATATTTAATGATAAGGAAAATCTCTTTGGCTAGCCAACCTAGTCCCCAAAAGCAAAACATCCCAATTTTGCAGATTCATGAAGGCAAATGCCAGAAAGGGGAAAAAATAAATTAGAAGTTAGAAATGTCTAGATCATTAGAAAAAATGATCAGATAAGGAAAAATGATTTTAAAAATGGGTCTTCAAAAATTATGGATAACCTGGCCTTGCAGTTATCAAACAAACACTTCTTTTAAAATGTAAGCTTCATGAGGGCAGCTTGTATTTCAGTGGCACATAGGAGTCAGCCAATACATATTTGTTGAGTGGATATATGAATACACAAATGAATATCACTCTACAGTCCCTTGCCCTAGAAGAAGAAGATGTCAGTGTTACTACTCATTTGGAAAATATATATATTTTTTTTTGCTAATAACTCTCCACTATATAATGAAGGAAAGTCTTTTTTTTTTTTTTTTTTTTTTTGAGATGGAGTCTTGCTCTGTCACTCAGGCTGGAGTGCAGTGGTGTGATCTTGGCTCACTGCAACCTCCGCCTCCCAGGTTCAAATGATTCTCCTGCCTCAGTCTCCCGAGTAGCTGGGACTACAGGCATGCACCACCATGCCCAGCTAATTTTTGTATTTTTAGTAGAGACGGGGTTTCACCATGTTGGCAAGGCTCGTCTTGAACGCCTCACCTCAGGTGATCTGCCCGCCTCGGCCCCCCAAAGTGCTGGGATTACAGGCATGAGCCACCATGCCTGGCCACGGAAAGTCATTTTTAAAGGTAAGAAAATGAGCCTTAAAAATATGTCCAAGTTGTACACTTCTGAAGAGCGAATTGCAAGATTGCTGGGATTGCTGGTAGGAATCTATTCTGTCTAGGATATTAAGGGGGAGATGATGCTGTGGTTTAAAGAGTGGTAGAAACCAAGAGTACTAGTCCCTGTAAGTAACACTACTGATGGTTAAAGTGGTGGCTGCAAGGCTGTGAGCAGCAAGAATTGGCTGCTAGGAGGAAAGACTGCACTTGGGAGCCAATTGCTGCACACAGGTGGCTCTTGCTTCCTTTAAATACAATCAGTTTAGGTAGGCTTTTGTTTACAGTCGCTTTTATCTAGAAGATAAGGTTGTAAAAACATCAATCAAAATGAAGTACTACTGTTCCTGGCCATATCTCAGCAGGTTCATCTGTTTTATTTCTTCCTCCCTTTCCAAATACCTTAAGGTGTTGAAGATGAGTGAAGAGATAGCAAACTATTAAAGTGAACTGTATTTGTATATGACACATGGATTTGCACTCATTGAACCACAACTGCCATCTCTACAATGCCTATGTCATTCCTAGGTTCAGCAGGCATCTTGTGTTCTTCACAGCTCTACTTTTCCGTAACATACAAACTCTACAAAACGATCTTTGCACCATTTTCAATAGTGCTCCTTTAAGAAAATGAGAATCTTACAGTTTCTATATGTTGGTTGTGCGGCTTTTAATGTATTTATACTCTGCCTTTTCTTCAAAGAGTCATGATAGCAAAATAGAAAATTAAGCTCAGCAAAAGGAAAATGCAAATATGTGAACTTCAAAGGTCAACTTTATAGTTAGAAATTTTAAGTCTGTAAAGATGGTACCTGATTATATTTTAAAGGCATAGCTTAATTAATGCTGGATCTGCAAGATGAAGTTCTGAGCCACAGACATTTCCAAACGAAGAGGGATGCTCTGTTTAGGGAGTAAAAAGGCACACTGGTCCAGCTCCAGAGGATGGTTCCCGACAGGGCAACATCTCATGGGGATTTCAAGCCCCGATGTATGAACATCTGAGGTGAACAGAAGAGGCTTGACTGCATGAGCAGACAGATGCCTGGTAGGGGACTGGATGCCAGTGCTAGACAGGTCTGGGAGGCCATCCTGCACTCGATTCTGGTTGTGCTGAGGGTCTGTGTGGTGGAAAATATCTTACCTGTCATTCTTGAGGTTTTGTGAATCATTCTGCAGTTCTGGGCTTTGTAATTTTTTTCTATTTGGTTCCCTCCTAAACACAACGAGAGTAAGGCATTCTAGTAAATGTGATGCCCCTGCAGCTAATCCATGACTGACTACTCCAGATTTATTTTCCTGGCATAGCCCCAAGATTTCTCTATCTATAAAGTGAATAGAATAGCATTTGTGCCCTGAAGTTCAAGGTGGATTTGAGAATAAACTTCATAACAACTGAATCTGTGTATGTTCATTGTTGCCTGATGCCAAAAACCCCACCCAACAGTAGAATCTAATAAAGAAATTTTCTGAACTCTTCTCCACTAAATCCCCACCACAGATCTTTCCATCAGTAGACAAGATCTCTGTCCAGAGATCTGGAAATGAACTCAGTAGGAAAAAGAAAACTGTTATCTGTAAAGTACTAACCAAAGGCAATACAAGGTCATACTTTACCCAGGATGAAAATTTGTAACGCAGAACTGAGGGGTAGGAAATGTGAGTAAACTAGGTCAGAAAATTTCCTAAATTTATAACTAGATAAGATGTTTCTTTGAGCTAGAGAGCAGGAAGAACCATTTCACATGGTCATTTCTGCCTTGAAAAATAAGAGCTAGTTCAGGTGCAGAGGTTCGTTCCTGTAATCCCACCATTTTAGGAGGCTGAGATGGGAAGATTGCTTGGGCCCAGGAGTTGGAGGTTGCAGTGAGCTATGACTGCCCCACTGCATTCCAGCCTGGGCAACAGAGTGAGACTATATAAATAAAAATAATAAATAATAATAAAAATAAAACAAGAGCTGATCAGCTTCATGAGACCAGGAGAAACTCTACTTTAAAAGAGAATAGACAGAAAATCCTGGTGATGTCAGTGACTTAAATGTTATTTAAATATAAGTTTCTGTTGTTAATAACATGACACTGCTGTGCCTGTTTGAACATTTAAGTCTAGTTTACACAACAAAGAAGGGCTGCATACACCAATTTCAGGGCAATGAAGTTTCATTGTACCATCTTGAATACATTTCCTATTAGACCAAAAACTTAAAACGTTTTTATTACTTTTATTGGTATATAAAATTTTGTGTATTTATAGGGTACATGTGATAGAATGTGTAATGATCCAGAGAGTTTAGGGTATCCATTACCTCAAATAATTATCATTTTGATGTGTTAGGAACACTTTAGGTTTTCTCTTCTAGCTATTTTGAAATACACAGTACACTTTTGTTAACTACAGTCACCCTACTCTGCTATTGAACATTAAAACTTACTCCTCTATCTGACTGTATGTTTGTATCCATTAACCAACCTCTTTTCATCCACCCACCCTCTTAAACTCACACTCTTCCCGGCCTTGGATAGCTGTCACTCTACTCTTTACCCCCATGAGATCAACTTTTGAAGCCCTGATATATGAACGAAAACATGTGATATTTGTTATTCTGTGCCTGGCTTATTTCACTTAACATAATAACCTCCAGTTCCATCCATGTTGTTGCAAATGACATGGCTTTATTCTTTTTTTATGGCCAAATAGTATTCCATTGTGTATACATACACATTTTCTTCATTCATTCATCCACTGATGGACACTTAGGTTGATTCCATATCTTTGTTATTGTGAATAGTGCTGCATAGAGGTGCAGATATCTTTTTGATATGCTGATTTTAGACTAGGAGCATTTTGAAATCTTGCCAAGTTTAATAGTTCATCTTTGTTTTAATATTTGCTTTTTAAAAAGAGAAAGAACAAAGCAACCCCAATGTCCATTGATAGATGTATGAATGGATAAAGAAATGTAATATACATGTACAATGGAATATTACACAGTCTTAAAAAAGAGGAAAATCCTGTCACATGCTACAACATGATTGAACCCCAAGGATATAAATTATGCTAAATGGAATAAGCCAGTCATAAACGGACAAATACTGTATGCTTTCACTCAAATAAAGTATCTAAAGGAGTCAAAATCATAAAAAGAGGAAGTAGAAAGGTAGCTGCCAAGGGTAGGAGAAAGAAGAAATTAGTGTTTAATGAGTATGGGTTTGTTTTGCGAGATAAAAGTTCTAGAGATCTGTTGCACAAAAATGTAAACATGCTTAAGACTGTACACTTAAAAATAGTTATGATGTCACACCTGTAATCCCAGCACTTTGGGAGGCTGAGGTGGGTAGATCACGAAGTCAGGAGATCGAGACCATCCTGGCTAACACAGTGAAACCCGTCTCTACTAAAAATACAAAAAAATTAGCCGGGCGTGGGGGCGGGTGCCTGTAGTCCCAACTACTCAGGAGGCTGAGGCAGGAGAATGGAGTGAACCCGGGAGGCGGAGCTTGCAGTGAGCCGAGGTCGCATCACTGCACTCCAGCCTGGGTGACAGAGCAAGACTCCATCTCAAAAAAAAAAAAAATAGTTATGATGGCATATTTAATATTATGTGGTTTTTTTTTTCACCACAGTAAGAAAATAATGAAAAAGCAACAACAGAAAATAGAAGAGCATTTTTAACTAATAAAGTCTCTGGGAAGAAGATAATGTAAACAGATAACTAGCGAAACAGATGATGGTTACTGTTGGGCACGGCACTTGCAAAAAGAACACAGAAAAGCATTGGGCTGCTGATGCTGGCCTTTAAGGCAGAGTGGGGATCACACAATGGGGTTTTAGGAAGCCCAGTGGCCGGCGGCAATTTCTAAAGCTGCCCAAACTCTTTGTTTTCTTGCGATTAATGAAGCCGCTTTTTATCAGACAATTGCAGGAAATAAATACCAAGTTAAGGAAACAAAAACTTTGCCTTGTAAAGAAACAGTTGAAGGATCATGCCTGAGTACAGAAAACTGCAGGGCTGGATCCAAAGGGCAGGATAAGCTTTAGTGAACTCTGGTTCTATTCTTCAAGTGATGAGGAGAGGAATGCTTCACAATTCTTAAAATACTTCCACAAAGTGTACAGTAATTTATCTAATACCCCCAAAATGCATTATTCTGATAGGACAGCTGAAGAAATTGAGGCTCTCTGAGGTCAAGTGACTTGCTTAAGATCACACGGGAGGGACTGACAGCATGGACCTGGCTCTACTTACTTCTAGTATAGTGCTCTTGTCAGCTTGTAATGCTCTCTCCCCCTCACCCTCACTGCAGAATAGGGCCAGGAATACCTTCTGCTTCCCTGAAAAGGAGGCCATGTTTTGGTGAGAAAGATAACATGAACCCAGCTCCTGTCTTTCAGGGACTCTCAGTAGTAAGGGAGACAAGCAGGTAAAAAGATGAGTGTATGAAAGAAACAGAAAGGTTGTTAAGAGAGCTATGCAGAAGGCCCTGGGGTAGCTCAGAGAAGGAAGCACTTAACTCTTACCTGGCAAGGCTCTGAGCAGAGGGGAGGTGTCTCTGGGTTCAGTCTTGAAGTCAAAGTTCACTGAGTGGGTAAGAGGGGAGAGATACTTCAAGGAAGAGCCACATGCAGATCGAGTGGAGAGAAAGATCAGGGGGACTTTCAGGACGGTGCAGGAAAGTTCAGGAGAAAGAAAGATCATGGCCATGCACGACACAGCTTAAAGGTGGAGTGGGAATGGGGCTGATGAGGACCAGAGGGAAGGGCACGGTATAGCAGACCAAGGTGCTTGGTGGGCCCGATGGGATGCTACACTGGTAGAAAGCCCAATCCTATCAAGTACAAAGGAGGCCTTCGCCTGAGGGTGAACCTCTTTCTTGAAACCCAAATACTCTGGGCCATGTTTCTGCATGGAATCGGTGAGCTAAATGTTTACTTTGTGCTGGAGCAAAGTATCTACTGCAGCTCACTTATTTGGGGATAAACAGATTCAAGAAAAGCGTACATTAAAACAAATCCACCCTCCCCCCCAGCCCCACCTCATTTCCACTCCATACAGAAAAAAGACTGTCATTCAAAAAAATTGAAAACTATACTGAGGGCTCAACTTTCCGGAGTCATTGGGACAAAGTATGTGTATATAAACATTCACAGCCCAGCTCCACAGGGTTCCCCCGATTTGTATTTTTTGAGAAGTCTGCGGGCACGAGGTGAACGGCTAACAGTTTCCTTAGTGAGTTACACAGAAACTTTATTTAACTTAACAGGAGTCATTAGCTGAATTTTATGGAGATAAGGACTTCCAGGAGTGAGTTCCCTTCTGATTGTTTTTTGATTAAAAACCAGACAAGAGAGAGCTACACTTCGATGCTCTGACAACCTGCAGTTTTACTTCACAAACTCTATGGCTCTAAGATGGCCCCACAGAGCCACCAGGGCTGGGGCTGCGGTTTGATTTCACTGAGTTGAAAGCAATCTGTCAATGTGAAGAGGAGTTAGAAGGTTATTTTAAACATTTAGTTAAGCTTGTGACGGTCTTTCTTTTAGAGGCGTTCCTGGCTGCAAACTGCCTCATCCTGGGTGACATAAGACAAGCTATTGCATGAGGTTAGACTGAGGTCCCTGCGTGCTGGTCTGCGCGTGCTGCCATTAGCTGATTAATATGTGTTTATTTTTAGGGCCTGAACTAACAGACCAGGCTAAGGCCAATGCAAGATAATATTTGAAGTACTCTGTGAGCATCTCATGCTTACAAAAGGCCCTACTTTGTGTGAAGTTATTGATGTAGGTGTAGTCCCTGTCAGCCTAGTAAAATATAATACACCAAATGCAGAGAAAACCCCACCCAACTCCATTATAGAAAGGACCACTGCAAAAACACATCGATGATCACTTTTAAAAGAAACACTTGTTGAAGGAAACAGGAAGATAAATATGCCTAACTAGCTATGAGAACCGGTTGAGTCCAAATACTCATTCAATACTAGATACTAAATAACAATGATTCCTAATATTATGTCCAATGTCTTCCATAAACAATAACTAGGTTTTAAATTTATTTTTAATGAGATACTTATGCCTCTACAGATATATGGTATAATAAAATCCATATGAATTTATGGCCTTTATGTAGACTTAGAAGATTTATGATTCTAAGGAGTTCAGAAACAAAATGGTAAAAGGACTCTTCTGTTGTTGCCAAACTGTAAGTTTAAAGATGTTACAATTATATATTTATTTGCATTTAATGTTTATCTCCTCCACTAGATAGTTTGTGCTATGCAGGCAAGTGTCTTGTCGACTTCATTATTACCTGGCATTTAGTGGTTAATGGCACATAGTAGACGTTGAATAAATATTTGTTAAATAGCCGAATAATACAGAGAAAAGTCAGGCAGAGTATCTTTGCATAGCTATTTTGTGTAGGTCTAGTTTAGATGTCAAACCTTATGGCGTATGTAAGATGGGCTGAATGATTTGAAAATACTGCTATTGTTTGCTTTACTGATTCATTTGCCTTTGTTCATTTGAGGAGCTTTCCTACTTCCTCAAGAAAGAGGGCCATTGTAAATGATAGGAACTCAAGGACACAAAGAGAGCAACAGACGCTGGGACCTACTCGAGGGTGGACAGTGGGAGGAGGGAGAGGATCAGAAAAAATAACTATTGGGTACTAGGCTTAGTACCTGTGCGATGAAGTAATCTGTACAACAAACTCCTGTGACAAAAGCATACCTATATAACAAGCCTGCACATACATCCCCGAACCTAAAGTTGTTGTTGTTTTAAAACAAGAAAGACAGCCATTGGTGCTGACTGGCACACTCAGAGAAAAGTTAAAGTTAATTGCTTTTCATGCTTTATGTTTTTTCTCCCAGGGAATTTGCTGGAATATTTTTAGAGGAAAACGAACTGGAACTTTTCCCTTTTCGTTGAAATTGGTCATCTCAACCTTTAATATTTTTTAAAATTGATACATAATATTTTAGACATTTATGGAGTACATGTGATATTTTGTTACATGCGTAGAATGTGTAATAATCAAGTCAGGGAATTTAGGGTATCTATCATCTCAAGTATTTATTTCTATGTGTTGGGAACAATTCAGGCCCTCTTTTCTAGCTACGTTAAAATATACGATACATTGTTGTTAACTATAGTCACTCTACTCTGCTGCCGAACAACAAAACTTGTACCTTTAGTCTAACAGTATGTCTGGGTCACCTCAACCTTTGTGATGATATGCAATATTGCAACACTGGCGTACCTTCCTTACCTTTTAGGTTAACACAAATCCAGTTCTAGCCAGACTTCTGAACAGTAACAACTCTGGAAAAGGTGCATTTAGAGTTTAGAGCTGGGAAAGATTGCTGGCAACAGTTCCAATTCCCTGCCAAGTTCTGTGTTTGAGGCTGAAAAGCAAGGTGCTATTTTATTTATTAGACTTCACAGAAAGACACTGGAGATCTCAAGAGACCAAAAGTCCAGTCTGTAAAGTTGTTATATTCACAATCAGATCAGCTAGGTCCATAACGGGGACACATATGGCAATTTACCACCACGATTTCCACAGGGAAGCAACCCTTGTGGCTTCAGTCTATTTTCATGATATACCCAACGTAGATCAATCACCCACAGCTCCCAACATTTACAACACCCTTTAGGCTTATTTATGGACCAAGCATTAGTTTTACTGAAACAGACCAACAGCCACCATTTGAAAGGCAAATTCTTTTATCTCACCAAGATTACTCAATGGTTTCTAGGACTGACTTTGGTAGGCCTCACTAGCCCCATGTCAATTTTGAAGATTCTTTACTTTAATGCCTTTAGATAGTCAGTTGCTGCTCTCAAACCTTCCAGCACAAGAACAGACATTTCAGAAGGGGATGGAAATAATAACTTTCACGAGGAGGAAGGACATCATGTGTGGGGCATAATTTTAAGAGGAAGCCTTTTAGACTCACGGTGTGATGTCTGGACTTTGTCTTAAGCCTCTCTTCTAGCTATTTTGTAATAAGTATACCTTACTGTTAACCACTGTCTCCCTAATGTGCAACAGAACACCAGAAATTATTCCTCCTATGTCATGGTAACTTTGTACCTGTTGACCAACCTTTTTTTCAGACTTCCTTCACCCATTAATTTTTTAACAAAATATACATCTTGAAAAACTAGGAAGGTCGCAGAAGATTTAGAGTATATATATTGACTCAATGCCTACCTTCTTTTCCAAAGTGTTTACCATAATCTGATTAAACTTTATTTAAAATGTTTCTGTATTTGTTTACTCTAAAGGATTGAACATAATTAGCTCAAGAAAATGGTCTGCAATTTTGGAACTCCTCAACTTGCACGTGTGAGTGGCGGATGTCAGTTTTTTGGACAAATGTACATAAATTACCCAAAGTTAAATGACAGTAATCATGCAGGGAATGGAAGCACTAGGGACAGTCAGTCTAGAGCAAGCTTGTCCAACCCACAGACTGCATGTGACCCAGGATGGCTTTCAATGTAGCCCAACACAAATTCGTAAACTTTCTTAAAACATTATGAGATTTTTTTGTGATTGTTTTTCAAGCTCATCAGCTATTATTAGTGTTAGTGTATTTTATGTGTGGACCAACACAATTCTTCCAATTTACGCTTGTATGGTACTTTATGCTTTCTAGAAAATGCGAGTCTGTTATTTAGGAGGATGAAGTATTCAGAGGAAACGAAGTGACTTCCTGGAGACTTATTGGCAAGATACTGGAGTTATTAGGATGAAGGTCTTCTGATTTCTTGTTCAGAGTTTACTAAGGAACCCTGGAAAGTTTTGGTGAACCATTTTACCCTATAAACCCTATTACATTTATCAAATGAGTCCTTACAATTTGCATCTTATCTTGTATACAGAAATAAAAAAAACATGATAATTATTCAGAGTGTTTAAATGCTACAAATCTGATATAATTGCTAAGCATTATTAAAATATATTTAAGTAATAATTTTGTTTTGAAACTAATTGAGATATTCAGATATTTCACATTTTGCTGACTTCACCTTCTGACAAGCTATTTTTTTATTTCGTATTCATAGACAAACCTTTAAAATACATAAATTGGGTTTTTTTATTTTTGGTCAGGTATCCTAAAACTTCTGAAGGTAACATTAATTTTTATCTGTCAGGATGTACTAATTAGAGCTTCAAAAAAATTAAAACATTATGCCTGAGTTCAAACTACTCATCTGTTTTTTTAAAAATATAATTATCGGGCTGGGTGTGGTGGCTCATGCATGTAATCCCAGCACTTTGGGAGTTCAAGACCAGCCTGACCAACATGTAGAAACCCTGTCTCTACTAAAAATACAAAATTGGCCAGGTGTGGTGGCGCATGCCTGTCATCCCAGCTACTCGGGAGGCTGAGGCAGAAGAATCGCTTGAACCCAGGAGGCAGAGGTTGCGGTAAGCCGAGATGGTGCCATTGCACTCCAGCCTGGGCAACAGGAGTGAAACTCCATCTCAAAAAAAAAAAAAAAAATATATATATATATATATATATATATGTGTATAAAATTATCGTTATGTTTCTCTTTAAATGTGGGGCAATATTTTACCTTTCCAGGTAAGTGAAAATATATTGGTCTTAGTTCAATTTCACAATTGTGAGTTGTACAATTTCTATTAAAAAGTATGAATAACATCATTTAAAGTATGAATAATATCACATTAAATATATGATACATATTAATACATATTTATCATATTAAATATGTGATACATATCTAAATATATGATACATATTACCTAGTCTTTGGTCTTTGCTATGATTCCTATGGCTATATATTGGGAATGAAATTAAAACAAAAGGACATTTTTCAAACAAACAGAAATCAGTCCTTAAGTGACAGAATAGACTATCTCTATAGTACGATTAAAATCTAATTTTCAGAATTAATACTAAGAAGATATAAAAGTATATGTATTATCACAATAGTGCTAT
The DNA here is from genome assembly GCF_028858775.2 of Pan troglodytes. Classification (NCBI taxonomy): domain Eukaryota; kingdom Metazoa; phylum Chordata; class Mammalia; order Primates; family Hominidae; genus Pan; species Pan troglodytes. Next base: position 28,732,949 of record NC_072414.2, on the reverse strand, counting down.
AAGAACAACTTATTTGATATTAGTTAACCAAATAGATTTTGGGGAGTTATGTATATTCACTATAATCTTAAGACAGTTCTGGATACAATGAGAGATAGTATATTCAAATAACAAAAGACTGAATAAACTGTATACAAGTGACTATTGATTTTAAAGGGCTAGAAAAGTAGTCCTTCTAACTTTGCATCATTCTTCTTATTACAGTATCCTTGCTAATGCAAATGAAAATGTGGGTTAAGAGTATGAGAGCACAGCTACTAATATTACACTGAAATGCTTGAAAAGCTACCACATTTCAATGGTAGTGATGGAGGTGGCTTATTTAACTAAAAAGGTGAAATTTCTATTTGGTTTTGAAGGATGAGAAGGAGGATATAAGATGGAGAAGCATGTATGGGTAAGAACCAGGGCAGAGACAAAAATAGAGGCATCCATGCCTGGTACTTCAGGGCTTCCCTAGAACTCAGTTTGAAAATCAGTGCAGTAGCCAGTTAAAAGAATAAATCTGGAAATAAAAAACAAAAACAAAAACAAAACAAAGATTGAATCTGATGACACACGTCTGGAAATGATGCAAAGACAGGTACCTAGACAAGACTGTTGGAGGAGTAAGGAGACCAGGGGTATGAGGATGGAAACATGAGGCCAAGAATGTAAGGGGCAGGTGGAGGAGAAGGAACAAGCAAAGATGATTATGCAGGCAGACAGGCATCAACAGGGTGGAAAGAGAATCAGGAAAGAGTGGTATCACAGAAGTCAAGAGTGGGTTTAAAGGGTCAAAGAGAGGAGAGTGGTCAAAAAGGATAAGGAGCAAGACATCTCTGCAGGGTCTGACAACTAGGAGGTACTATCAGAGCAGTTACACCCCAGAGATGGAGGTGGAGACAGACTCAGAGACATGAGGAAGTAGGGACCCTGAATGCAGATGACTCTTTCAAGATTGATCATGAAGAAAAGAACAGAGATAAAAGCAGACACAGCAGAAAGAGAATGAAAGCAGGTTAGATGTGGGATGGGCAGCCTTCAGTATATTGGTGGCCAGTATACTGGGGTCTAATATGATCTTGTGTGTCATAAAACAGTTGACCTTATGAAATTTGTGTCCACAGACTCAATCAGAAGGACACAGGATTAAAAAGACCATAATACTGACAGAATAAAAATGAGAGATTGTCACAATGAGATGTGTCCACTCAGGGGAAGTACACGATACACACAGTGAACAAACAACTATGATTAAAAAATCTATACATTTAGCACAGTTTCAGAAATATTATAATTTTTTAGATAAAAGGGCAAGTAGCATTCTTAATAGAGTTAGAAGGTGATAAGGGACATAACCCAATCTGTACCATTCACTGTGTCAACAATGTTATAAAATCATAGGATTGAGACAATTTTATCTAAAGGAATAAAAAGTTACCTTAAAAATACATATTTTCAGCCTTAGAGCTTTGAACTCTAATTAAAGTGAAGTCAACTTTGTATTAAGGACATGCATGCTTACTTATTCTAAATATTCCTTATTTGCTTTACTTTCATTTTCTCTTAGTTTATGAACACTGTCAGTATTGAACTCTGGAAACCACTGGAAAGTCAGGATAAATGAGCTTTATATTACAACAAAATGGGTTATATGTCTCTTCATTTAAAGTTACTTGCTGATCTCAATTTAATGAGGTTTTAGGCAGAATTATCAAAATAGTGGCCAGTATTCTGAAATGTCTCTTATAGGTGTCTGTGCCACCATTAAGAGCAGTGTGTGTTTAGTTGCCTTTATGGTACAGTGTGTGTCAAGCTAACAAGTCCTAGCAAATAGAGGGGTAAATTAAACTTCGGCAAGCAGTTTCTCAGTTACAATAAATCTTCAGTTCAAGAATTATAGCTTAACACCAATTCTTTCTGTAAAAAGTATTGGAACTCCTGAGAGGTGCTCAACTTCCAATTAGTTATCTGCACAAGGTAACGAGAATAGTTTTTCCCTGGGTCACTGGAGAGCAAGTTTTCAAGTTGCAATGTGTAGAAAAGTCCCAAGTCCAATCAGCCGCTCAGGCACTGATCAGTGGCTCTTCTTTGATCTAAGGTGTGTATGTGAATGTGTGTATCAGTGTAACTTGTCTTTGTAGAGGCCCTTGCTTCTGCCTCACAGATGTCCTATGCTTCAATTCATGACTACTCGACTCCCCGGGTTAGTAAGTCATATGATCCCAGAATGTTAGTGATTATCCAACCACTTTTCAGCTGAACAACCAGGGCTCACTGGGCCAAAGTGTGAGGCCTACCGGACTCTTTGGTTAACACAGAGCCTAGAAGAGCATCAGACAGATTATTGAAATATGGTGTCATCACTTTAGTGCCTCTTTTTGCAATTTACTAAATTTGTAATTTTATTATGATGGGAACCAAAGTCTATGAGAACACCTTCGCTATTTTGTGATTGACTTATAGATATTTCCCCTGGCTGGCTTAATAGCTGGGAATATCCTCCATGTAAATGTGAATCATTCACCCCATTCTCAGAAATGTGCAGAAGTAAGAACCACAGAGGCCCTTTTTGGTGACTCTGTACGTGTACACTAAACCTTTACAAGGGCAGCACCCTGACATCTGAAATCAACCTCTTAGCTAATTCAGAAAGATAACCCATCTCCTCATGGCCAAAACAGGTCCACTTAAGTTAACAGTATTTGGTGGTGTCACTTGGGCAGGGAAAAATCACACATGCAATACCACAAAATCAACAGGGGAGCTGTCTTGAAAGTGGAGCTTACAGGAATTCCAGCCTATTTCTAGCAAGAGCACCATGGTGCAACAATTATGTTTATGGTACTGAAGGAAAAAGTAGCAAAGAGGAGGAGAGATATCAAGCATATAAAGAATGTTTTTTAAAGGGGGAGAATTTAGTTAGCAAGCAGGACCAAAGAAAAAGAGATAAGATTGGATAACGCAATGTTTATGCATTATTTAATATGAGATCCAACTAAATTCCAACAATAAAAAAATCTCCATGAAGTGTGGAGATTTTATCCACAGAATAAGATAGATTATTCTTCACTGCTGCAAAGCAAATATAATAAGGGCAACAGGAAAATTTTCAGCAGACAGATTCTTAAGTAAACAAGGGCAAAAGACCAGTGATTATTACACCTTTTAAGCTTTTATATTGTCTAAATTGCATTATCTGTGGATGGCAAGGGATTTACATGTGTAGTCCTTTACAATTGCTTTGAGCAATTATTGCTTGTTAGACTCTAATTTCCTTTTTCTCCCTAGGAATAACTGGCTTAACTGCCTAGTTGTCCAAACTTAGCACCACTTACACGGCTACCAGTGATCCTCCTCCACTTCCTCCCTACTCTTTACTGAGCCCCTACTAAAGTGCCAGGTACTCTGACAGGCACTTTGTGTTTTTATCTCAAATCTCTCCTGTAAGCTGGTAAGTGTTATTTTTAATAACAGTGTTATAAAATCATAGGATTGAGACAATTTAAAGGAATAAAAAGTTACCTTAAAAATACATATTTTCAGCCTTACAGCTTTGAACTCTAATTAAAGTGAAGTCAACTTTGTATTAAGGATGTGCATGCTTACTTATTCTAAATATTCCTTATTTGCCTTACTTTCATTTTCTCTTAGTGTATGAACCCTGTCAGTATTGAACTCTGGAAACCTGTGGAAAGTCAGGATAAATGAGCTTTATATTACATCAAAATGGGTTATATGTCTCTTCATTTAGAGTTACTTGCTGATCTTAATTTAATGAGGTTTTAGGCAGATTATTAAAATACTGGCCAATATTCTGAAATGTCTCTTACAGGTGTCTGTGCCACCATTATGAGCAGTGTGGGTTTAGCTGGCTTTGTGGTGTAGTGTTTGTCAAGCCAACAAGTCCTAACAAATAGAGGGGTAAATTAAACTTCCGCAAGCAGTTTTAATCATATTTTCAGCAAATTCCAACTTTCGTTTCCCGTGTTTACTGTATGTTCATGTGTATCACAGCTCTGAGGCTCTAGCTCTTTTTGGGTCCTAAAGTTATGCCTTGTTTAAACAAGTGGCTCTGGTTTCATCATGAAACAATTTAAAAAATAATGAACACTGGGATTTCCTAAATGAAAAAGCTTGCCACCAACTAACTGGGCGAAAGGTATCAATAAGATGCTCCCATTTTGACAAAATGCTTAAATATTGGGCATATATGAATTTAAACTCAGGCTTTTAAGAGAGGATTAGATAATGTGAAAATTATACACAGGAACTTGCAAAAAACTTTTAAACAGCATTAAAAAAAAAAAAGCTACTCCAATCCCAACATATGTTTTTACACAAATCTGCATGCTCCAATTAATCTGCCGAACTGCTGGTGTGCGGCTGGGACCGCCTTAATCATCTTTGTAAGCACAATGTACAATTTGTGGTCTGATTTCTAGCAAGAAAAGTGCACTTAATTTTGGCTCTCCCCATACTTAAACCTATTTTAGAAAATTAGAATTTAACCATAGCTTTACACAGTCTTAAAAAGAAAAACTGTATGCAGCTGCTGACAGGTCATTGATGTTGTAATACTCTGAGTACCCGAGGAGAGATTTTATAGTATTATCCCAATGAATGGCATAAAAGAGACTTGGATTTTAAAAATTCATCTCCACTTGTCAAACATTATTAGGAGAGGAGGGAAAAATGAAGATTTCTTGGGATGATCTGACACAATGGCATGTTTTTCCAGTCCACCATGTCTGGCTGGCAGAACTCTTTTCTTCTGTAGTGTAATAAACAATTGTTAGTACAATGCTACGTTTGGAACAAAGCAAGTTTTATCTTCTTTTTTAAGCCCTTGGCTCAAGACAACAGTCTTATAGGAAATGGCTATTGTGTTTAGTGTTATCTGATGATGAAACGTCATCTGACTAAAATATTTCTATAATAAATTATTTCATTCAATAAAGCCATCAATAGTTTGGTCAGCTTAAAAATGTAATTTGCATTATAATACATTCAGAAATCCCTCATGAAAACACCTTCTGTATGCATTAGTTCATATCTACACACACACAAGTGCGCTTGCTCGTAAGCTCTTTCTCTTTCTCTTGTGGTTTAAAAGAGTTGCTTGCAACTTGAACTTGTCATAAAAATTCAAAATCTGAAAATGCCATCACCATTTTGCAGCTTAGTATAGAATCATTTTAAAGCAGGAACAAAAATGCTAAATTATTAGTTAATTTAGAGAGTGATGATTTACTAGGAGTAAACTGGCAGTATTAAAATGCGGTTTTCCCTTATTTTCTTGGAAAATGTGAATGGCTGTGGCATCATCACATTTTTGATCATCTAATGGAATAACCCCCCACCTTTTGGGAGCAGCCACATCTCCTCCTTGTCGTTTGTTTTTGCCACATAACTTTGTTATAGTTGTGTTTACCATTTAACAATAATTTAGTTTATAAATTATGAGAAATGAGAATTACTTTTATTGGGGGAATTTTTCAATATTCATTAACTAGAGACATTCTTGAAAAGTCAAGGCTGCTAATTATCAGCTTCATGAAAAAAATACGAGGATCCTATTTCTTAATTAGTTTGTTTACAATCCATGGCTACTTCTGGGAGTGGAGTCCCTGTTGAAGGAAAAACTGTGTATACTGGCCAATATCCTTCTAATACAGACTTGAAATATTTTCCTCTAAGGAGAAAACCTTTTGAGGAAACAAAATGTCCCCCTGCTTCTGAGATTGGTGAGGACAGGGGCTGGATCTATGTGTCTCTGTTCCTAGGGCCAAGCACAGGGCCTGACCCACCTTTGGGTGCCCAATAAATACTTGCGAATGAATGAAGAAGTGAGGGAGTAACTGAGATCATTGAGCTTATGATAATCCATAACTCTGGTCCAACAGACCAGTATTCCTAATCTCACTGCAGCATCATGGCTCCTGGCCTCTGTGCCATAGTCTTGAATTTCGTGCGTGTACTCTAGCTTCTATCTGAACCTTTATGGGACTGAAAAGGATATCTGTGCTAAATCTCTTATTACTGTTTTATTTTCAAAAGAGCAAGAACATGTTTCAGTCATTTGGAAAGGAATGGACTCAAGATGCAGAATGGACACCTATTGTTTCTTTGGATGTGCATACCATGAATTAGTTAGTTCAATGTAGGAAAAGCACGGGAAAAAGAATCTGAAATCCCAGGCTCCAAGTGTGACCCTGACTGTAATTGGCTGTGTGACCTTGGATAAATTGCAGAGACTCTCAGGCCCTTTTTCCTCATCTGTAAATGAAAAGGCCGCAATCTCAGATAATGTCTAAGGTCTTGCTTAGGCCTAATATCTTTAAATTTTATTACTGTTCTTATTTCTACAAGCAAATATGAGTACTAGAATGTGATTTTTTTAAGTAGTCTAAAAATGGCATAGCTGCCCTCTCAAAAAGAACAACTTGAACTCCCAGTTGTAACTTACATGTAAGCCCAATGTAACACATGCATTCATTAGATTATTCTTTTGTATTACCATCTATGGTGCTAAATTCCACATGTGAGGTACATGAGGAATTTGTTTATTTATCTTGTAATTATTTAACAATCTTTCCTGTCAAGCTAAATCTAGAGTTACATACTCATTGGTGATATCCTGGACTTTGGGGCGTCCTTGGACCTTTTGAAACTGTATGCAAAATGTTGCATATGTGGAAAGCTATGCAGGGAGAAAGTTCATAGGTATAATTGACATTGAATTCAAAATTTTAGAAACCTCAGCCTAAATCATGGTCTGTCATTTCTTGCTACGAAATGTCCTTGGAGTTGGACTTGTGTTGGATTCCTAGCTCGGCCACTTACTAGTTCTCTGACCTTGAGCAGGCCTAAGTGTTCTTATAAGTAAAATAGAAATAATAGTATCTACTCTATTGCACAGTTATTAGAATTAATAAGAGATACGCATAGAATTAATAATTATAAAATCACTGGTCCAGAATCCATCTCATGACAAGTACTTAATATGCAATAAATACACTTTGCTTTTTGTTTTAGTAAATGAGGTTACCTAACTCTTCAAGATTTTTCCACTGCAGATAGTCAAATCAACCTTTGGGAAAGATTCCTTTTCAAAAGCTTTCAAGAGAAGGTGTGGTGGAGCTGTGTGTCTAAATATGGTAGTCTATAAAGGAATCCACCTGCCTAATAGGATTCTATCTATACGAGTTAATTCAATTATACTACAATGGATGGCAGCCATTGGTTAAAACATCAATTTAAAACAATTTAAAATGTTTGATAGTTTTGGTTTACACATGTCTTATTACAGGTAGGTTTCCTGACTCAGCTTGGTGAGCCAATGAGATTTTCTGATCCAAGCATTTATTGGCATAAAGGCATGAAGACTCAGTAAGAGGGCTGAGGTCCCTTCCAGTTCTGAGACTGCCATTCTCTTTTCCTGAATGAGGAACTGAAAAATCTGCTTTAAATGGCTCTGAAATCTACTTTAATATCTAAATAGTCTCAGGTCCCAAAATGGCACTAGTGTTCCCAATATCTTTATACACCATACGATGGGTGCTTCAGTGCACAGGAAATTGAGACTCACTCTCCATTTGGAATCATTCTAAATGTAAATGACTATGGGAGTTCTAGATTGAAGAGAGAAAACTCATTTGAACTTTAGAAGAAGGGAGGGAGGGAAATGCCACTGCTACTCAGTATGACCACATCATAAACGAGACTGGCTACCACACCCCACTCAGAAAAGCAGTCCGTTTCATAGGACCATCTTCAGAAGACTATATTCACACTACTTGATGTACCAACTTAGTTGGGTGGTATCTTCAACTTTCAGAGCATCCTTCCTCTAAAAAACAAAACAAAACAAAAAATCTTTGGAAAAGAAACTGCAATTTTGTAGTCTCTGAGGCCCAGAGAAGTCTGGTAACCTGGTCAGCTAATAAGTGCAGGTGCTAAGATCTGAACTCAGGTCCAACAGACTCCAGAATTACTGATTCTTTCCGTCACCCATGTGGTTCCCAAAACACGAATGGAGAATGCCAAGCAGTTGCATAGGAATTGGCTGAGGAGCAAGATAGAACACATATTCCGAGATTTAGACACAATCTGAGTAAGGTGGTCTGGGGCAGGCTCAGGAATCTACATTTTGAACAGCTGTCTCCATTAAATCTGATATGTAGTCTGACTTGGGAACCACTGAAATCTGTCTTTGGGCTATAGTCTCCAGGAAAAGTTTTCTGTAGGGAGTGAGATTTGAACACCAAAGGAAAAAAATGAACTTAGGTGGAGGCTGGGTTGTGAGTTGATCTTTACTGAAGGAAGCTGCCATGTTTGTAAGAGAATAAGAAAACTGTGCGAGCTAGAGCAGAGGGTCTGTGAAGGAGGAGTAAGGCTGGAGGTGCATCTAAAAATTACATAGCGAATAGATTCATTGTTTAGGGAACTCTAATTGTTTGGTAGTGGTTTCCTTGAAGCCCCGTGTTGAGAAGGATTTTAATGCAGGGAGTGGTGGCATACAGCCACATAGCACACATGCCTAATTTAAATACAAAACTTTATTTTAAAATGACAACATATGGTGTATTTTGTAGTCCATCAAGACTGGCTTTGTGTAAATGAATATATGATTAAAAATAAGACAAATAGTAAAATTTAATTATCTCCCCCCAGTCTTACTCGGCTCCTACAATCCTGTTTTCAATTATAGCTTCATGACTTTTACCTGAATTCCTCAAGTGCAAATACTTTCTTTTACAATTTATTTCCATCATATCTTTAGTGCAATGCAGAAAAGGAATCTTAAATATTTATTTCAGCATTTTATATTTTTATTGGTTTTGTAAACCACTGAAATTGTAGGGTGTGCTTAGAGTGAGTTGATTCCATATGCAGTAAATCAACTGGAGGACAGACGACAGTGTACACCATTTACAAAGTGAATCACTATAGCTAAAAATACAACTTTCTCCCCTCCCACCCCTAAAACCTGCCAACATCCAAACAACTACAAAATTGCATGCTAGAGAGATGTGTACTATATGCCAAGATAAATACATACAAATTAAACTGGAAAACCTCAAGGTGTTATTGATTAATTCTAAGAAACATTTCAAAATCAAGTCATATAGAGACTATTTTCTGGGATAATTGCAAGGAGAGAAGTAAAACAATTGCAGAGGATAGGAATGTGGAAGGGAGCCTTATTAAAATACTTTAGATTAAAGGCAAAACAGAAGAAAAAGTTGGTAGGTAGCAGAGGGTAAAATGATAAGTAGCCATAAAAAGGAGTTTCAGATTTAATTAAATAGCACTAGGAACACAGACCCTCTACTTTCCTCCACTTTCTCGGGCTGCCTTCCAGGCTGATCCCATGTCACTCTCATCCTTTCCTGACATGTGTCCTCCCAATCTGAGGCATCTGTGGGGGTCAGTAGCTTCGGGACTTCCTAACAGCAGTGCGTGAGAGGCAGAAAAGACCTGACCGTGACAAAGCCAACAACCCTAAAAACAGAGGTCTTATACTCAGTCTAAGCCAGGCCTGTGGTAACTTGGTATCTAATATTCAGGATTACATTCCTGAGCACGCTGAACATTGCATTCTCTTCACAAGGGGGAGAAACATCCTAAAATCAAGCAAGTGAAGACCCAGAAGGGATCACCCAAGCATTTCAGAGGCTACCAATTCCAGCAGAATTAACTAGGTCATCAGACATATCTTCCAATTGCCTTTAAAGACTTGAGATGCTGGGCGCACAGGCTCATGCCTATAATCCCAGCACTTTGGGAGGCCGAGGCAGGCAGATCGTTTGAGCCCAGGAGTTCGAGACCAGCCTGTGCAACATGGCAAAACCCCATCTCTACAAACAATACACAAATTAGCCAGGCATTGTGTTGCTCACCTGTAGTCTCAGCTAATTGGGAGGCTGAGGTGGGAGGACTGCTTGAGCCTGGGAGGTGGAGGTTGCGTGAGATGAGACTGGGCCACTGCCCTACAGCCTGGGTGAAAGAGTGACATCTTGTTTCAAAAAATAAAAATAGAAATAGAAACCTTGAGATGCAAACTTGATGTCTAAAACAGAGTCTGGTGTACAGTAGGGGCTCAATAAATGTCTTCTGAATGTTGATTAGATGTCCAAATGGTTGACTGTGTGTGGCCTTGACAGCTAGAATGTTGGCAACCTTTAAATATAAAATAAGTTTCTGAAAAACAGGGAGAGGGAGGGAATGGACAATGGACCTTTTTTTTTTTTTTTTTTTTTTTTTCCAGATCTAAAAACCAACAAAGCTTAACTCTAAAAGGGTTTGTCCAACATAAGGTGACCTGAAATGAGCAAGTGAGTTTGGTAGGGTGTGTGGGTGCAGAGATTTACTTAGAAACTGAGGAAATTATTAAAACAATTTAAGCTCAAGTATTTCTTTTTTTCTGCTGTCACTAATTAGCCACAACATTGAAAACATTTTCATTCTATTCACACTCTGGGCTCAGTAAATATTGCTGATGGACCTATTAAATACACATCCAGTAAAGTAAGCACTATTAAAAAATGTGCCCATCAACAACCAAGATAATGATAATCCCTACTGATAAGTATTTTTTCCCCCAGTAAATATCAAATTCAGACTAACCTTTAAAATTATATAACCTTAAGATCAGAGGTGTGGCATCAAAAATATTGGGACAAAAAGATGAAAACAGCGCTTCATGCAGCAGTTTTTGAAATTCAAAGTTTATGATATAATAGGAAATTTAAAAATTATTTCCAAATGAAAGTGAATTGGCAAAACAACCTCATGTTTTAGAAAACGTTCAAAATGGCTCTAAGATTTAGATTTCATTTAGGTAAGGAAAAAAAAGAGATCACTATGTTGGGCGACTGGCAACCACTTTTACTATAATTTAAATGAACTCATTTTATCTTTCTTTTACTCAGGGAAATAATTATTTCTACTAAAGCTCTTTGCTGCCTTTTCCTCCTTTAAACCTGCATTCTAGGCCAGGATCCTATAAATGTCACAGAAAATGAGTTTACATAACTGAACAAGCATACTGCAGAAACAATATAATGACAGAAAACACCATCCTTTTAGCACGAAGAATAATTTTATTTTGAAGGCTACAGCCTGTGCATGACTACCAAGAAGAATATTTTTTAGCTCTATGTGACTTGGCACTGGCATAGAACAAGGATTCTGATGCAGAATTGGGAAAGTAGAAAGTTAGTTTCAAGAGGCCAGGGAGTGTTCTCTCTACCTGATCAACACGGTAGGTGCTCAGTGAGGAACTAGAAGATAAATGAATGAAGAGAGTTCAGGTGTTCATTGGTGGTGAATTCAGACCATTCCCCATACCATGATTCTATCACCACCATGTATGTTCCCTGAATATTCTCTCCAATACAGATTTAGGAGGACACAGATGTCCCTGACATATCCTAAATCTGTGAGGTAAGACTGCCCAGCAGTGAAAGACTTGATCAAAGGCTCATCAGAAGAATGTGAATGGATCGTACTTGAAAAACCTACTGTAAAACTGTATTATTCAATTTGTCTTGTTAAAAGTTTAGTCGTTACTTCCTAGAAAATTAAACCACATATTTGAAAAAATTAAGTGATGTTTCAAAGAAATATTTAAGCCAAATACTTGGGAGAATAAAAAGAAATCAAGTTTCTAAAAGCAGCTTGTTACTCCTTCCACAGATGGATTTTCATGATATATTAATCGATTACTAGAATAGTTCTAATCTACTAAATCTAAATGAATGAATACATGCATACGTACATACATATATACAGTAAGTAAATCTAGGTAGAAACCAAAGAAAAATTCTAAGCTCTTAAGGAAAAAAATGAACATAATGTAAAATTACAAAGTAGGTTTCTATAAATATCGAAATATCATATTTATACATTTAGAAAACAGATAAAACGCTTGTCAGGGTATACATCTTGCATATTGTCCCGTGTAAATCTGGTAATAGATGAAATTAGAAAAAGCTGCATGTTATACTTCATTGCTATTGGATCAAGACTTTGGCAGAGTAACATTCACCTTTTTGTTTTAAAATAAAGGTACATCAAGACTCTTGAGTTGAAAGGTTAAGTGTGCTCTCTGTGTAGTTGATAAATGTAGTCCTAATCTAATCAGGGCCTGTCATAGGCACTGCTGCCTGACCCAGGCTTCTGGTTTCCACACGGGTAAGATCTAACCAAGATGTAGGCTCTAGGCCTCTGACCTCCTGGAGACCTTGTCCGTGCCAGCCGAGAATTCTGGTTAACAGCCGGGGAACTCATAGTTCAAATCAGGAACATGTGCACTTTGCTAATACAACACATGGCTTTGAAATTAAAATGCAACATGATCGAGTGCTTCGGGATATTTTAACAACTAGACGAGAGATTACAGCTAGATAAAACTGGGCTTTCAGGTCACTTTTGCTCATTCATGTTTCTTCCCGTTTCTTTGGACTAGACAAATTTAATTTCATTGTATTTCTTAAGAATTTGCTAGAAAAACAAAAGTTTGGTAAGTTATTTCATGGCTGATTGATCTCAGGGAAATGGGGATGTTGTAAGGTTTCTCTGCGACATGTGTCACCTATTAGATAGTTAGCTTTTTCTATTTCCAACTGAGCCAAACCAAATTAATTAGAAAGTGGTTTGAATTACAAGCTAAATACAATAAAAAGTAATAAAAACAGAAAATGACATTTAGGTCATCAATAATATTCCTGAGGTAATTCAGCATTGATTTTTTTTCTTGCTTTCTATGATAAAGAGCTTTACAAGTTGTCAAGCTGACAGTTTAACCCCCACTTGCTACAGTCAACAACTGCAGGCGTCAAGAGCACAAATTTAATAATGCGACAGATTTATTTTCTTTTTGTTTCTCACTTTGTTTCTCCTGGAGACCAGTCCTAGGAATGTAAGATGGCCTGAATAACCTACTGTGCACCTGAGGAAGTCTACTGATCACACGGTCATATGTTTGACTTGTAAGAGTCAAATCTGCAACTGTTCTACCAACAAAACTCAAGTCAAAGCAGAATCAGATTCAGAAGAAAAAGAGGAAAACTACCAACAGCACATTGGGATTTTCTTTTTAAATAAGGAAAAAATGTGAATTGTGATAACCTTTGCAAAGTCTTCCTACCCTTCAGAGGAAAACTTTTTTTTTTTTGCTAAATGAAAAGTTAAATTCTTGGTTCAATTTATTTTAGACTGTCCTAGGTCCGTGAAAATGAATGTTTTGAATTACTTTTAAAATTTTAGTATAGGAAAAACACATGGTACAGACGTCCCCTCCAAATAGCTCAACTTATCAATTGGGGGAAAAAAACAACCAGAGTAGGAATAGGTCGTGCTTATTTTGTTTAGATGAATTTCCAGTTTGTTAACCCTTGGAGAGTACTGGAGGAGGACTAGTGACCCTTCATCTAAGTTTAAATCCTGTCTCTAGTAACCTAAGAGGCTATGATTGTGACTCCCCTCATGCATGCGTGCGCACACACACACACACACACCCCTGTCAGTTACTTGCCGGCAGGTGCCTGGGGGTGTGGGAAGGCGGCCCTGAACTCAGGTCCCTGAGAAGACTCTTCTCTGACTCCCAGTACTGCACAGTAGCCATCTGCAGAAACCACAAGAAATCTCTTCGCAGTTCAACTTCAGGAGGACATTCCATGCCAAACTATGCTTCTGGTGTGCAGGAAGTAGCTTTCAGAGGTGTCAAGGACTGGAGACATTTGCCAAGTGGCACAGATAACTCCTTGTCAGAGTTCTTAGCCTCAGAACAGCAGCTGACATTACAGGAGCACCTTTAAACACCCTGAAGGGTTTATCCCTAGCCTGACAAGTTGAAAGGTCTTTTCAGAAAATTCACTTCCTACCACTTTCCCAGTACCTCTCACCCAACCTACGCTATCATAATATCTAGCCATATAGAGTCAGATACAGTTCTTTGAATGTGCCAGGTTCTTTAGCGCTTCCATGCTTTGGTTTTTGTTTTTGTTTTGCTTTACTTGTTCTGCTTCTGCCTGGAATTATTTCATCCCATACTTTAAGGCTGAGTTGAGTGATCTTCTCTGGGTAGCCTTAGAATGCCCCAGCCATTTATGTCAGAATGAAAAGAGCCTGTACCCCAGATCTAGACCTGTGCTGTCCAATACAGTAGCCACTAGCCACATGTAATATTAAAATCAAAATAAAAAATAACTAATACAATTACAATTTCAGTTTCTCAGTTATACTAGCCACATTTCCAGTGTTGAATGGCAATATAAGGCTAGTGATTATGGTATTAGACAGTACAGATATAAACCATTTCCATTATTGCAGAATGTTCTGTTGAACAGCACAGATCTAGAGAATAAGGGATGGATGTACTGCCCCATCCACCATGGGACCAATAGCCCTAGATCCTGGAAATCCCTCAGAGACAAGTGCCATTGGCAAGAGTGGAGAGAAATCTCAGTTTTCAGTCACTGCCTGAGCCCAGATCACTAGACCCATATAGCTATTCGGGTAAGAAAAACTGAACACCAAAGGCACACCTGGGATATTTTTTTCCTGAACCTCCCCCCACCCCCCACAAACACGATGAAGAATGAGGGGCTTCTTGATTCTAAAAGTCTGCCTGAACACTAGCAGATGAAATATGCATGTAACTACAATGCAGGAGAGGGAGGAGAGAACAAAGCATTACTCTTACTACTATAATGCTAATACTATTAGTTTCTTGCAACAGAATCTATTTGCGTTATACAGGTTTTTCTTTCCTCTCTTTAGGAATCAATCCACTCTCTATAACAATATATTTAAATAACTGATTTCCTCTGTTAACACAATTCTTTTGGAATTTGGAGATACAGCTCAACAGATGCTATCAGAGCATGGTGCTCCCAGGATTTAGGGAGAACACTGGAAAAGGTCACCCTCTGACAGCAAAACTAGAGAAATCAATGCACCATAGATTGCTGTATTTCCTCAGTATGTATCTATCAGGGCCTCACCATTCCAGGCTTTGTGCACAGCAATGGGAAGCAAGACTGAGTTGGTCCCTGCTGAGATGAACATCATTGCCTGCCAGCATAGTCAAACCAAAAGTGGTTAGAAAATGGACTGCCCTGAGGCTGGGCTATTACCCAAGACCAGAGGAGGTCCTTTGGGAATTTAATATATAAAGAAGCTATCATAATCCTTTACCTGAAGCCTTTAGGCCAGATGGCTTCAAGAACTAAATTTATCAGATTTAGAAATTTATAAATATTGTACATTATGTTATACCCAGAGTGGGGAACAAAGCAGCACTGTGCAATCAAATGTATTCATATATCCAAAGAAAAACATATGACGATTTGCGCCAAGTAAAGTAAGTAATGCCTTCAACTAACTTTACATGAGTTCTGGTCAGGTTTTATTGCTAAATATGTTTTGACACCACCTTACTAAAAAAAAAATACAGTTTTCATAGCTTTTTGGGATTTCAGAATTGTGGATAAGGGACAGTACACTCTACTTGAAGATATGATGTATTGGCAATAGGGTAACTGTTAACATAATATCTAAGAAAAGAAGAACCAAAGAGGGTCCTCACTTCTGTCCCTGAAACAAATGCTTCTGGTCTGTTGACAGATTTCTTTTAACAACATGAATGCACAGGACTACAGAATTCAGTCAGTTGCTGTGAGTTTGGTTTGTGTGAGTCTATCTTCTTTTTTTTTTTTTTTTTTGAGACTGAGTCTCACACTGTCACCCAGGCTGGAGTGCAATGGCGCCATCTCGCCTCACTGCAACCTCTGCCTCCCTGGTTCAAGCAATTCTCCTGCCTCAGCCTCCCGAGTAGCTGGATCACAGGCACCCACCACCGTGCCCAGCTAATTTTTTGTATTTTTAGTAGAGACGGGGTTTCACTATGTTGGCCAGGCTGGTCTTGAACTCCTGATCTCGTGATTTGCCTGCTTCGGCCTTCCGAAGTGCTGGGATTACAGGTGGGAGCCACTGTCTTCTTTCACCTGCCTGATTCTTGTGCATGGATAAAATAGAAGGCTGAAGCCAGATGCTGGTCTACAGAGACCTGGCCATGGCACTGCTAACTTGAAGCGTGGTTGAAAGCAACCAGTGAGCCTCCTTCTAGAGCTATGGTTTCCAGCCCTGGCTGTGCACCACAATTGGCTGGGAAGCTTTACACATCGATGCCCAGGCCACACAAATCAGAATCCCTAAGGGTAGGACCAGCTATCAGTGTGCCTGTGTAGGTATTATTATTATTACTTTACTTTTTCTTTTTTTGTTGTTTTTTATTTTTTATTATACTTTAAGTTCTGGGGTACATGTGCAGAATGTGCAGGTTTGTTACATAGGTATACACGTGCCATGGTGGTTTGCTGCATCCATCAACCCGTCATCTACATTAGGTATTTCTCCTAATGCTATCCCTTCCCTAGCCCTCCACCCTTGGGGTATACAATATATACAATAAGAAATATAAAATATAAAAATCTTAAGTAACCATTCTTCAGAATGAGATACAGAATGGCCTGGGTTTCCTCCAGTCACTTTCCAGTTCTTATTTATCCTCTCTTCCTCCCCAGAGGCACTCCTATGTCCTGTGACTTCTCATCACTATCCAGCAGTCTTAAGCACCAGTATTTTGTAATATTCGTTCTCAAACTGAGCTGTTCTTTGGCATCACCTAGAGTTTTAATAAGGACTGGCACTAGGTTCACCCCAGAGATGCTCATTCACATAATGTGGCATCTCGCTGGGCAGCAGCATTTTTATAGCTACCAGGTGACTCTAATGTGCAGCAGTATGGGAGCCACTGCTCTAGGAACTTGAACATTCTTAGCTGAAACAGATAGATCTCCTAGAGGCCAAACACACAAAATCATCAAAAGTAATCAGAAAGAGGCTCGGCGTGGTGGCTCACACCTGTAATCCCAGCACTTTGGGAGGCTGAGGTGGGCGGATCACTTGAGGTCAGGAGTTTGAGACCAGCCTGGCCAACATGGTGAAACCCTGTCTCTACCAAAAAACACAAAAATTAGCTGGGTGTGCTGGTGTGTGCCTGTAGTCCCAGCTCCTTGGGAGGCTGAGGTGGGGGAATTGCTTGAACTCGGGAGGGAGAGGTTGCAGTGAGTGGAGATTGTGCCATTGCACTCCAGCCTAGGTGACGGAGTGAGACCCTATCTCCAATAATAATAATAATCATCATCATCATCATCATCATCAGAAAGAGATTGTGATTTTAAGAAGTTAAGATTGAATTCTCCCTCTCCCCTCTCCTTTTCTCTCTTCCTCCCTCCTTCCTTTGTATTCTCCCTTTCCCCTTTTTTTTTGCTTTCCTCCCTCCCTCCCTCTTTCCCTCCCTCCCCTTTTTTTCCTGATCAAGCCACAGTTGCTACTACAGACGTCAGAAGTGGCTCAAATTCCATTTATTATAAAGTCCCTCATTTTTCTCCCTTCCTTTTCATTTCCCTTTCAGGAAGAAATAATGTTTTTTAAAAAGAATACACAGGAAAAAATGAGAGAGAGAGAGAGAAAGGGAGAAAGGAGAGAAATAGAAAAGGAAAATGAAGCAAGCTGAGTGGGGAAGAAAAACAAGGCTGAAAGGGGAGAAATAATCAAGGGAAAAGAGATGGGGGAGAGAAAAGAAAATGGGTTATGTCTTGACATCGTCCATTTGACCCTGTAGGTTCATTTCATAAGGGCCCAATAGGGCAAAAAGAGCTTTTTAAAATTGCTGGTGGGTACCCTGCTGTATCAGCTGACTGTAACATCATTTATCCCACAGGTTCTTAGACTTTAGAGCAAACACCTTCCCCCAGGGCTCGTTGTGTTTTTGGCAGGCAGCTAAGCATTTTAGGTTGAGAGCTGGGTTTCTAAGTCTGACTGCTTGGCCCAACCATGAAAGAATAGGAAAGAATGGTGTCACCTCGAGGAAGGTACTTAATAAACCTTTTTCAGCTTCACGTTTCATTGTCAGTAGAATGGAGTTAACAGTACCTACCTGTGATGGTTAAATTTTATGCATTAACTTAGGCTAGGCTATGGTGCCCAGTTATTTAACCAAATGCTAATCCAGATGTTGCTGTGAAGGTATTTTGCAGATGCGATTAACATCCATAATCAATTTCAGTAAAGCAAAGTACCCTCTGTAACGTGGGTGGGGTTCATCCAACAGTTGAAGGCCTTGAAGAGCAAAATCTGAGGTTTCCCAGAAAAGAAGGAATTCTGCCTCAGGACTTTAACACAGAAATCCTGCTTGAGTTTCTAGGCGGCTGGCCTGCCCTACAGATTTAGGACTCAGGAACATATTAGCAATTCCTGCCTGAGTTTCCAGTCTGCCGGCCTATCCTGTGAGTTTCAGAGCTGGCAACCCCCACAATCACATGAGTCACTTCCTTAAAATAAATCTCTCAATATATGTACACATAGGTCCAATTGGTTTGTTTCTCTGGAGAACCCTGACTGATATAAACTACCTCTGGGCTAATAAATGTAATGTGCTAACCAAAGGCATATTCAATATTAGCTACATATTTTAGGGTGTGTGGGGCTTATAATATTAGTCTGCCTTTATCAGAAAGCCCAGGGATGATTCTTAACTCTGCACTTGAATATAATCTCTTATCTCTCCCCAACCTTTTGCAATTTTTTTTTATAACAGATCTCAGGCCAGTTCTCTCTACATTTCATGATAGCCCCATAACATAATTAGGGTACAAATGACAACTGGGTCGTTAGAGTGCACAGCTGAATTTAAAGGTCCTCCTAGGAAACTCCTTTCTTTCAGACTCTGAGGCCTTTCTCCTTGGCTCCTTCAGCCTACCTTCATTCTTTTACTCTTCTTTGCTTTTTCCTGCTTCCCCAGCCAAAGCCTGGATTCCACTTGATTTGCTTTGCCAGAGCCTGGCTACCTCCTCCATGGAAGTCAACAGGACAGCGGCTCCAGTTCCACCCCACTCTGACCACCAGTTGAGGCCACTAACAAATATTCTCGCAGCAGTTTACAGCAAACCCCTTTGTAATGCAAGGATGGGGATCTGCGTAAAGGCAGCTTGATACACCTCAGATTTGGCTTCCCAAATGAAACTTCTTCTTTTCTGGCTTGCAGAAAAGCTGGCCAGAGGCGAGAAGTTGAAGGGGAAAAGCTACCTTTGGGAACAGGGAGAGCACTCTAGCAGCTACAGTCTAGTTCAAATTTTCCCACAAATAGTTTGGAAAGAAGGCCAGCTGAGTGGAAGGATCTGTCTGTGCATCAAGTGTTGGCACTGGATTATTTAGCCCAATTCTCTTATTCATCAAACTAAGACAGGGAGGCGCAGAGAAGAGGTCTGATTGAGGCAGTAGCTAAACGGATCCTAGGACTTGGACCAAAGGTCAGGCCCCTCCATGCAGAGTCCAGGGCTTTCTTCCACAATGCCATGTGGTCTTTAACAGCTCAGGTGGAGTCACAGGGTTTAAAGATTACATCTCCTTTATCATGAAACTAATACCAATCATGCAGGCCAACACTGTCTGGCTTCCTCTGGCTGTCCGTGAAATCTATAAGCCTCTGGATGCAGGGGTCCTGGGGGTGGGAGGCAGTTAAGGGCAGGTAACAGGAGCTGAACCACAGACTAGTATTTGCAATGAGCACAATATATGAGGGGTTACAAACAGCCCTCTCTTCCTTAGGTGGTTTCCTATGAAGAAACTCAATCAATAATTCCAATTTCTCAGGGCTTCCAAATTCCTAATAATGACTACTTAAAATGAGGAAGTCATTCCTTGATGGAAGGCAAATTAGAAACACTTATTGGATCAGCCTCCTGTTACAAGTCACTCCAAGATGTCACCTATACTGTCTGTATCACCTCTACTGCAATACATTTAAATTTCAAGTTCACTCTACACATGATTCAAAAAAGGCTAATTTCTAATAACAAAGGGCACATGGAGAAGGTATTTCAGGAGATGTCAAAGTCTTGGTTGCCGAATTTAATGCAAGTGGAAGTCTGAAGGCTGAAGGTCCAATTACTCATGTGAAGCTTTCCAGGTGGCTTTGCTTCAGTGACCTGAACAGGTGGGAATATGAAGCCCACCTGCTTCTCTGTTTGCACAGTGACTAATACATTTATAAACACTTAATAAACATGTAACTGTGTCAACTCTTAAAATAGTTCTTTCACAACTAGAATTCAACAGATATGAAATTACTAGGTGACTTCGTAAGGCCATTTCCATAAAAGGGGATGGGGCTACACATTCTGGTGATGTTGGAATCTAACCCTTACCCACAGGCTAGAACTCCTGGTCCTTGTTATGCTCAGATCTGACTCAGGAAGCCCAAAAATACATCTACATTACATAGGGAACAGAGAACAGACTGAGACAATTTTATTCCAAACTGCTGAACCGTAACACATTTGGAAGGAAACTTTCCCAAGATTCAGAGTCAACTCTGAGTATTAAAAATATAGATCCATTTTTTTTTTAACTGCTGGGAAAATTGGACATCCCCAGGCAAAAGAATAAAATTGGACCCTTATCTTACACCATCCACAAAAATCAACTCGAAGTGAATTAAAAACATATACAAGACCTGAACTGTAAAACCCTTAGAAGAAAGCATAGGGAAAAAGCTTCCTGACTTTGGTCTTGACAATGATTTCCTGGACATGACACCAAAAGCACAGGTAACAAAAGCAAAAATAGACACTTTAGACTACGTCAAACTAAAAGGCTTCTGCACAGCAAAAACACACAAAAAACAAAACCCATCAACAGAATGAAAAGGCAACCTTCAGAATGAAGAAAATATGTACAAACCATGTATCGAAGAAGGGGTTAATGTCCAAAATATATGACCAACTCCCAAAATCAAATAACAACAAAAATCCCAAATAACCCTATTAAAAATGGGCAAAGGAGTTGAATAGACATTTTTCCAAAGAAGACATACAAATGGCCAATAGGTATAAGAAAACTTGCTCAGCATGACTAATCATCAGAAAATTGCACGTCAAAACCACAAAGAGATATCACCGCTCACCTGTTAGAATGGCTATTATAAAAACAACAAGAAATACAACAAAAGGTAGCAAGTGTTGACAAGGATGTAGACAAACTGGAACCTTTGCATGCTGTTGGAGGGAAATGTAAAATGGTACATCCACTATGAAAAATAGTATGGAGGGGCCTCAAAAAATTAAAAATGGAACTACTTTATGATCCAGCAATCCTGCTTCTGGGTATTTATCCAAAAGAACTGAAATCAGGATCTTGAAGAGATATCTGCACTCCCATGTTCATGGCAGCAATATTCACAGTAACTAAGATATGGAAACAACCTCAAGGTCTGTTAATGGCTGACTGGATAAAGAATACGTAGTACATACATACAGTGGAATATTATTCAGGCTTAAAAAAGAAAAAAATCCTGCCATATACAACAACATGGATGAATGGGAGGACATTATGCCAAATGAAATAAGACAGACAAGGACAGATATTGCATGATTCCACTCATATGAGGTATCTAAAATAGTCAAATTCATAGAAGCAGAGAGCAGCTGGTAGTTGCCAGGGACCGGGAGGAAGAGGCAAGGGGAAGTTGCTGTTCAATGGGTATAAAGTTTCAGTTACGCAAGAGGAATAAATTCTAGAGATCTGCTGTCTACCATAGTGCCTATAGTTAGCAATATGGTATTGAGCACTTAAAATTTTAACAAATTTTAACAGAAGGTAGATCTTATGTTAAGTGTTCTTACCATAGAAAACACACACACAAATCCCCAAAATAAAGCAAGCACTAGAAAACTTTTGGAGTAGTGTGTATGTCTATCACCATGATTATAGCAATGGTTTCATGAGTAGATGCTTATGTCCAAACTCACCAAATTGTATACATTAAATAGATACAATTTTTGGTATATCGATTGTATCTCAACAAGGCTGTTAAAAATATAGATCCATTTTCAAATCCCATAATTTAGGAAAAAGGATAATAATTAAGAATTTTAAATAACTATAAATAATCAAGTTAAAAACAAAATTAGATAAATTCAACCGTCATTACATTTAATGGCACATGGCCTCCAAAGACATGGGAAAAACATTGGCCCCAGAGTTAGAAGGCCTGTGTTTGACTACTTTTTTTAACGTAAACTCTCTTGATATAGATCTATTTTTATCCCCCACATCTCACCTACCATGTTGGTTAGAATTAAATTCTGCTGCAAGTGAAAGAAAAATCACAATAGTGGTAGCATAAACAAGAGAAAAGTGTATTTCTCCCTTATGAAAATTAAGCTCAGGCTGGGCATGGTGGCTCGCGCCTGTAATCCCAGCACTTTGGGAGGCCGAGGTGGGCGGATCACTTGAGGTCAGGAGTTCAAGACCAGCCTGACCAACATGGTGAAATCCCATCTCTACTAATAATACAAAAATTAGCCAGGCATGGAGGCAGGAGCCTGTTACCCCAGCTAATAGGAAGGCTGAGACAGGAGAATCTCTTGAACCCAGGAAGCAGAGGTTGCAGTGAGCTGAGATCGCACCACTGCACTCTAGCCTGAATGACGGAGCGAGACTCCATCTAAAAAAAAAAAAAAAAAAAAAAAGAAAGAAAAATAAAAGAAAAGAAAATTAAGCACAAAGGAAAGTAGTTCTAGGCTGGCATGGTGACTGCAGAGTCAGCAGGAACCTAGATTCCTACTACCTTCTCGCTTTGCCATCTTCAGCATATAGTTTCCTCTCATGCCCTGGAATGGCAACCTAGGCATTACCCATCAGGCCCACATTCTTATCGGCAGCAAATGGCAAAGAAGGGCATGTGTCTGTTCCTCTTAAAAAGTTGCACTGGACACTTCGGCTTATGTGCATTCCAATGGCCAGAAATGAGCCCCATGGATACATCTTACTGCAAGGGGAGCTGGAGTTTTTATTCTAGGTGACTACATACCTAAGTAAAACCAGACATTGATTTAAAGAAAGAAGGGGAGAACAGATATTAGGGGACAGCTGCAGATATTTAAGCTGTTGGTCAAGATTTAATGAAGATGAAAACCATAAAAAGAAAAAGCTTGTTCTGGATGCCGGTAGAAGCTTTGCATGGGAATGGGGCAGGGAATAAACAAACACAAAGATTCTATGTAGCAGATAAACGCATTCTTTTTTCCATACAACCCCATTAACATTTTCTTGCCTACTAAATACCTTTAAAAACTGAATCCAAAGCTCTGAAGACTACTGGTAGAAAACAAATGCATATGTACAAACTACCTTTGCTTCTGTTTGTTTACATGTTACTAGACAACTGGATAAATGAGTCTTTTGGCATCATAAAACAGTAAAAACAGAATTATCTCTAAAAGTCACATCATGGTGCAGAAAATACAGGTGCTACAGGATTATGCATTTATAACACAGCAGATTTCACAATGACAAAAAAAAAAAAAAAAAAACCAAAACCACAGAAAGAAAATAAAAATGCTTATTAGGCCTTAGTCCATGGTGGATTTCTGGATTGGCCTATTGGCTTTGCTAATTTATCACAACAGGTAAAACAACTCACAGCATAGATACTTCACTCTGAGTGTGAGGTCAAACTGATTCCCTCCTCCACCCCCAATCTTCTTTTGTTTGAAGTCTGAATAGAAGGGGTGATTTACTGGAATGATTTTTTGAATTTGTGGTTTGTTTTGGTACGCATAGAGAATGGATACTGACAGTCACCAGACTTATACAGGCTGTCACTGAATGTGGACATTCACTATGTATATATAGCCTTTGCTGCCACCTCCCTCTAGTTAGTGTTTGCCTCCTAGAAGCCACAGCTGCTGAAAGGAGTATCTAGTTAAGGAATAAACAGGTTTTAGGTGGAGCCAGCAGCTGATTCTTGGCCTGAGGTTGAGTTGAACTCTACACAGAGAACACAGACATACAATGTAGAAGGGGACTCCAGTGAGCCTTGATGCCAACTCTCAAGCTCCCTGAACCCCACGTGGAAAGCAAGGAAGGCTCCCTAACCCAGAGAGATGTTATGGGTGTGGTTTCTCACCACAACATGGGGCGGGGGGGGGGGGGCGGGTACAGTCCTCTCTCTTCTGGCTTGTGGTAGTGCAAGCTGATGGCAGAGAAGTGGGGATTTATTGTTTTGACACCTTGGGTTCCTAGAGAAACTGGATTCTATGCTGTCCAGTCTGGGGAGGCCCTGAACTCCCATGAGGTGCAAGCAAAGCACAGCTGTCCTAGAAAGTCCTGTTTTATGAAGCCAACTGGATGTAATCTTACTCTTACTGAGTGTGGCCAGCAAAGTACGGGGCAACTCAAACAAATTTACAAGAAAAAAACAACCCCATCAAAAAGTGGGTGAAGGATATGAACAGACACTTCTCAAAAGAAGACATTTATGCAGCCAAAAGACACATGAAAAAATGCTCATCATCACTGGCCATCAGAGAAATGCAAATAAAAACCACAACGAGATACCATCCCACACCAGTTAGAATGGCGATCATTAAAAAGTCAGGAAACAACAGGTGCTGGAGAGGATGTGGAGAAATCGGAACACTTTTACACTGTTGATGGGACTGTAAACTAGTTCAACCATTGTGGAAGTCAGCGTGGCGATTCCTCAGGGATCTAGAACTAGAAATACCATTTGACCCAGCCATCCCATTCCTGGGTATATACCCAAAGGATTATAAATCATGCTGCTATAAAGACACATGCACACGTATGTTTATTGCGGCACTATTCACAATAGCAAAGACTTGGAACCAACCGAAATGTCCATCAATGATAGACTGGATTAAGAAAATGTGGCACATATACACCATGGAATACTATGCAGCCATAAAAAGGATGAGTTCATGTCCTTTGTAGGGACATGGATGAAGCTGGAAACCACCATTCTCAGCAAAATATCGCAGGGACAAATATCCAAACACCGCATGTTCTCACTCTTAGGTGGGAATTGAACAATGAAAACACTTGGACCAGAAAGTGCAACATCACACACCGGGGCCTGTCGTGGGGTGGGGGTAGGGGGGAGGGATAGCATTAGGAGATATACCTAATGTAAATGACAAGTTAATGGGTGCAGCACACCAACATGGCACATGTATACGTATGTAACTAACCTGCACGTTGTGCACATGTACCCTAGAACTTAAAGTATAATAAAACAAACAAACAAACAAAACAAAACAACATATGGGGCAGAGCTGCCTCAGCAAAAGTCATCTATAAGTCACTTAAGCAAAAACTTGTAGATAAATCAGAACAGAATAGCCATTTTTATAAATAAATCTTATAGGCCTTAACTACTTCAGCAATATGTGGGTGACCAAAAAAGCTCACTGCCCCCTCAAGAAGCTTTTCTCAGGGATTCCTTACCAAGAAAGTGCCTGCGTGTAACAAAAGGAAAAGTTCCAAGTTTAAAGAATAGGAGAGGTTAGAAACAGAGGGAAAAAGAAGTGAAAGGCATGAAGTCTAGGAGTGCTCACCACAAGGGCAGCCTTCCTACTGAGTTTAGCTTGCCCAGTGAATCCTAAAGCTTCAAATCCTTTCATTTAGAGTTTGAACATTTTTAATTTACTCTCTAGATATGATAGGAAACCAAGGTTGGTCCTACTGATATTCTAGAATTGCCACATTCTGCCTGCAATAGACTTCCGGGGCCAGCCTGTGAGCTTAACACCGTTTATAACCCCATTTCAGTATACAAGGAACTCCACAGTCACAGCTGCTATTAGACCCATTAAATTTATTAGTGTTAGTCATTTGCAATTGGTGGCAATCTCTATTTTATTTTTTCCCTTTCCAAATGAAAATAATGGGCCTTTTCAAGAAAGTATAACAAAATCTTGCATATCAGTATGCAACAGTAATAGTTAATGTCCTAAAAAATTGCTCAGACTTTTTCCTGGAGCAAGAAGTAAACAGGAAAGGCAACTGGCATTAGAAGATGCCTCGCTGTCTGCATGAAAGCAGGATCGGCAAGAGATGATGAAGTGCTTTCGTTGCGGTGTCAAAAGGGATGGGGCTGCCCACAAGAGCTTCTTCCAGTGTCAGTTCAGTGAACTTTGGGAAACTTCCCTCCCTGACTCCACGACAGCGCCTCCTTGAAGTGCAGTAATGAAAGCATTTCCCCTGATTTCCTCTCTTTTCTGGCTTGTGGCAGCAAAGAAGAAAGACCGTATCATCTGCTGGCTGATGAAAACTTGAATAGCTGTATACTGTCACCAGATCATTTGGAGGAAAAATGATAAATGCCCTAAAGAAAGCCTTGGGATGCTATATGTAAATCTGAGGTAAGAAGAGCCAATAAGGTCTGTGACAACATTAAGCCAGTTACTAGCAATGAAGCAATTATATGCACAACGGAAACAATCTACAGTGACAGCTATAACAAAGGCACAGGAAAGTGGGCAGGAGACTGCTTGAAATAATCTGAAATATCTAGTGTCCTGAGCAGAGAAAAGTGTGACCTGTTCCAGAGCTTGAGGGTCAGAAAGAGCTGGAATTATAACTGGAGACTGAAGGTCTCTATCATACAACTTTCTAATTGTTAAGTGCCTTAGCTTTTAGATGTGCCGGTGAAGGCGTATCTTATAAAATGACCGATGGCAAAAAATCTCAAAGTAAAATGCAAGCATTCTGAATGAAAACAAGGGGAAGGAAAGTAACAATGAGAGTGTAAAAACTATCCATGAAGTGATGGCATCTGACTTGGGCCAGGGTGCTGAGAAATGGGCATACTCACACACTACTTGCAGAAGAAGAAATTGCTACAATCATTCTGTGACAGGCAGTTTACAAATATGTAACCATGGCCTTAAAACTCTGTGATCCCTTTGACTTGGAAAGTCTATTATCTGGATATTATCCTAAAGAAATATGTATGGATATGAAAAGTGATTTAATGAAGTGTTCAACCACCACCACCACCAGCACCACCACCACCATTTCTTAGATGCTCCATATGTCCTTCACAGGAGAAAATGTTTATTCTGGATGCTGCTGGAGGCCTCAGGTGTGGGATGGAGTTGGGAAATGAATAAACACTTAAAATTTCTGTGGAAGAGACAAATGCATACTTTTTGAAGCACAACACATAACCTTTCTTTGCCTCTAAAATAACTTTAGAGATGAATTAAAAGTTCCGAAGAACTGGATGGTAGAAAACAAACGCATATGTGCAAGCTACCTTTGTTTCTGTTTGTTTTAGGTTACTAGACAACTGGATAAATGAAAATGTCTTGGCATCATGCAAATAGTTCTTTTAGTTGAATATTAAAAGGAAAAAACCGAATTATCACAAAAGTCACATCACGGTGCAGAAAACACAGGTGCCACAGCTTTATGCGTTTATAACGCAGATTTTACAAGACAGAAGAGAATGAAAATGTTGACTGAGGCTATTGTACTTTCCATGTCTTAACTCATTTCATGATGAGGATGTTCATTACAGTGCTATTTATGTTGACCTCCTAAATACCCATTACAGGTGACTGGTTAAATAACTTCTATTGCCATATAATGCAAGCATTAGGAACCTACTACAAAGGGTCACATAGAGCTATATTTATAGATATGAAAAACAATCTCAACATCCTCTGAGGTAAAAAACACATAAGTATTCTACAGTATATACAGTGTGATGCCTGATATGATTTGGCTCTATGTCCCCACCCAAATCTCATGTTGAATTGTGTTCTCAATTGTTGGAGGTGGGGCCTGGTGGGAGGTGCCTGGATCATGGGGTAGTTTCTAATGGTTCAGCACCACTCCCCTAGTGCTGTCTTCTGATAGAGTTCTCACAAGATCCGGTTGTTTAAAAATGTGTAGCACTTCCCTGTTTGCTCTCTTCTGCTGCCATGTGAAGATGTGCTTGCTTCTGCTTTGCCCTTCCACCATGATTGTAAGTTTCTGGAAGCCTCCCCAGTCATGCCTTCTGTATAACCTGTGGAACTGTGAGTCAATTAAACTTTTCTTTATAAATTACCCAGCCTCAGGTAGTTCTTTATAGGGGTATAAGAACAGACTATTGTTAACAATGCTAATAGTGTCAATGTAAATGAATTGGGAAGTTAATGATGTTACTTTTGTTTATCTGGAACTTTTAGATTTTTAGATTTAATGTATTACAAAAAAAGAAGCACAGTTTATTTTAAATGAGTTTTTTTTAGGAATTAAAAAACTTTCTTCCACAAGAAAAAACATATTTATCTGAGCAATTGTGAGCAAAATAAAGACTATCTCCAAAGTGGGGCTGATGCAGGGAAAGACTCATCCCAGATATGGACCTGCAAGACCTAATAATTCAAAATGGAGAACTCCTGTCAGCAGGTTGCATTTTCAGGGGAAGAGGACATATTTGTAGTACAGAACCCATGGCCTGGGGCATTTTAAGCCAAATTCTCCTTTGTTCACTTGGGAGCACAGACAAGAAGAGGCGCCTCTCCTCTTACTCCTTCTGCGACTCCTCAATTGCTCCTGATGTCCCTGAGCCTACTGCTGGGGTCCTGCACCCCTCGATGCATCTTGGTGGGGTGGAATGCTTATTCTGCTCTCGATGAAAGCCTTGGACAAACACTGAAACCCTCAGGCAACTCAAAAACCACTGAATGAAGTGGATGTGTGGGCAGCTGCTTTTACTGGGCATAAGAGGAACTCCCTATCCCATCCACCCTCACCCCCAAAGAAATGCAAAAGCAAAGACAATTTCATAATTTTTCTGGATGGGTTTCTAAGCCTTCTGAACTGTTGCTTAGGGCATTAGGCAACCTATTTGGTTAGGTTTAACAATATTTGTGAAACTGTATGTTTTAAGTTATACTGAGAAGTTTAACAGATATTATACTGTATTATGTTTAGAAAGGAATCTTTCTCCACATGAAGGTCAAAACTTACAAATAACATAGTATGAATAAGTGTACTGAATACACACTTTCTTCTTCAGACAACATTAAAAAGATAGATTTCATAGCTTAAATAATGCTCAGAAATCTTCCGAGAAGAATTCCATTAAGTGCAAAGGTGATATATTCCTTTGTAAAGGGTGTTATTGCCTTTACAAAGATCTGGAGTGATGGTGGTGAAGAAAAAGACTGTTGCAGGTGCATAAAATACATTGACTTGCTTAAAAATATTCTAACTTGTACATGCATCAAGATCATGCAATCAACTTCTGCATAAATTTAATCAGCTTGCCTTTCCTCATCTTATGAATGAGGAAACTGAGGCACAGAGCGGCAAAGTGGCTCGTCCAGTTTAGAAACTTGCTTTTTTACAATGAAAAGATTGTCCCCAATAAGACAAAACCAGAAGCTCAACAAAACTGTTGAAATATCACTAGACTATTTCACACTTTAGCCACATGCTACTATCAAGGCCAGAAGCTACTTACAGCTTTGGAGGTAGAGGGTGTAGGGGAGGGAGGCCGTTTATATCCTTATGTACCAGTTTTCTAGCCTGCTCTGAGATTAGTATCACATTGATACAATCAGAGAAAAAGGTGCTCGTAGGAGTTTTAGCCTATGAATAGCAGTATTATACAGTAGTCCACTCGTACCCAGTGGGGATACATTCTAACACACCCAGTGGATGCCTAAAACCATGATAGTACCAGACGCTACATGTATTATGTTTTTTCCTATACATACATACATATAATAATGTTTAATTTATAAATTAGGCATATAAGAGAGTAACAATAAAAAAAGAACCATTATGACAATATACTATAATAAAAGTTACATGAATGTGGTCTCTCTCTCTTTCTCAAAACTATCTTATTGTTCTATACTCACTCTCTTCCTGTGATGATTTGAGATGATAAAATGTCCACATGATGAGATGAAGTGAGGTGAATGACTCAGGCCTGGTGGCGTAGCATTAGGCTACTACTGCTCTCCTGACAGTAGGTCAGGAGGAGGATCATCTGCTTCAGATGACCCTGGGTCACCGTGCCAAGATGAGGTGGATGTCTAGATGTCAGGAGCAGAAGATGTGGCTGCTAACAGGCGGGTAGTGTACACAGCATGGATGTGCTGGGCAAGGGGATGACTCACGAGTGGGCAGGATGGAGCGGGCTGCTGTGAGGTTTCATCACGCTCCTCAGAACGGTGCTCAACTTAAAACTTATCAGTGGTTTATTTCTGGAATTTCCCATTTAATATTTTGAGATGGTGGTTGACCACAGGTAACTGAAACCTTGGAAAGCAAAACCTCGGACTAGAAAGGGACTACTGCATTTTGTATCTGATTGATAGCAAGCGAGAAAAGAGTTCATGAGGTCTCGACCCGAGTGGCTACAACTCACTACAGTCAAGAGTTAATACTACCCTCATGTAAGGGCTGCCATCACCATA
The DNA here is from genome assembly GCF_028858775.2 of Pan troglodytes. NCBI lineage: Eukaryota > Metazoa > Chordata > Mammalia > Primates > Hominidae > Pan > Pan troglodytes. The sequence goes on along the minus strand of NC_072414.2, from coordinate 28,702,602 downwards.
TTACATGGCTGGATTTTTGTTTAATCTTCAACAGGCTAGCAACTGCAACTCACACCATCTTTCCATTCCTGGGCCTCCATAACCCTAACCGTTATTCCCACGACGTAAAACAGAGCACAAATTTAAGGTGACAAAGCTCTGGTTGGTAGACGTGAAGTATGTGATGAGAACAGGACCCTCTGAGTACTGCACAGCCATTATGAAGTAACTGACCTATATGAAACTGCTACCATGGTTCACAAATTTATTGTCAGGTTCCAGCCTCTAGCTGTTCTCTGATTGTTCTAAATACGTGACAAACTGAAGCCTTTTCACTTTCCGTTGAAATTGCCTCATCTCCCTGTCAGAGCGCCATGGGGGACTCCATTACTTTTCTGACTTCTCTCCCCTCCTGACAAGTCATTTAGCTGGCTTCTTGTTGTGAAGGCTGTCCATGTCAAATTAGCCAGGGCCCCTATTGTCCTTATTACCACTCGAAAAGCCATCATGAGTAATGCTACGGGGTCCCTCAGTTGTCATCATTTGTCAGAAAGAAAGGGAGTGTGGTTACATATAGCTGACAGGTAATTTCAGTGTCTACAATTACCCCAATTAGTCTTGTCATAAACAATTCGATAAATGCACACCAATACAAACAGATAAACACACCAAGGTCTCTCACTATTAATGCTGTGTAATGGGTAAATCAGTGATATGATGCTATATTTTATTTATTTTTTTAAACTATCCTCAGCTGTGAGCTGGCACTTGCTACCTGGTCAGCACAAATTGTACTATCTACTTTCATTAGCTCATCACCACAAGGAAACTTGAAAGGCTGTGACAAAATTCATTTAGAGAGAGAGGGAAAGAGCAGATTGTTATAACACCTGCTTTAGGCAAGGATATAACAAAGGTTTTCTTTTTGTCAGTTCTAAGCAACTCTGGGCTTTAAAGTTCACTATTTTGTGTTAAAACACCAACATATGAAATATGAGAGAAACAGGGAGTTGAAAAATAATCTCCACACTGAAATTAGATATATGATTTGAAAACAAAAACAAAAACCTACTGCCAAATGTGCCAGTCAGCAACCATATATTTTAAAACAAGATTGTGGGCTGGTAATTTCACATTTAAGATAATTACAGTTCTCTTCAACTAAGGATTCCCCACTCCCTTTTTAAAACTGTACCTTAAAACCATATAAACCAATAAAGCTCGCCATGTTCGGGGTCAAACTTATTTATCTACTCCAGTCCTCATAGGAATTTGTTGACTAAAGGCATCAACGCTTCTCCTTGCTGGACTCAGCACAGACGTGATAAAGACCTGGTAAGTGTGGCACACTGGTTCTCTCCCATATTCTCGAAATACCAGGGAATGAACCTGTTTTAACGCAACACCCTCTAGGAGCACTCTTCAGTTACACTCTATATTCAACCCTGAATAAAACGCCCTTAAGTTCGCTCTTGTGATCCACATAAATAAAGGCTCAAGATTCAACATCTGTAGCGTCCACTGCACCCTGTCTGTTTGCTGACCGCAATCTTAAGTGATGGCTGAAAAACCCAACACGAGGATATTGTTGTAGGAAATTGCTCTTGGCAACTATTTGTTCAAGCTCAAGATTTTTTTTTTTTTTTTTTTTTTTAAACCAACACTAAGAACTCACCAGAAAATAGGACAGGTCTCCCTAATGAGTAATCTATTTTAGCACAGTCTTGTCTAGGCATGACAGTTTACTGAGAGGCTTGAAAAACTCGTAATTACCAGTGTTACAGGGCAATTAATGTATATTACACTGCACTACTCATGGCAGCAACTGTCATTTTCTCAATAAAAATGAGTACTCTTCAGCTAAAGGTGACATTAATTGGGACTTTAATGACTATGCAGAGGAGCTGAAGCCAAATATGAACAAAACAGCGATTCAATGAGCGACTTCAGAAACGAGAAAATTGTACTAAAATGAGATTAATTGCTGTTTAGAAAAAGGAAAGAACCTAAAAAGCTATTAAATTGCAGGGTTTGGGTGCCCGGGTGATGGTTGTGATGTTAATCTTGCATTCTCACAGCAGGCAAATATTCACTAAATTCAGAGCCTTTTGACAGCAGGAAAAATCATGTATGCTTAACTTCAATCCATCAAAAATATATTTCAGCTTTTATCAGTGTTCTAAATACTTCTGCAATTTCAAAAATTACTGCTCCATTCCTTGGCTGTCATCATGCAAATGTGAACACTGTCAATATTGCTATGAAAAATTTCCCAGCTTCAAAAGGCCTACTTCAGTGATAAAGAAAGAAAAACGTGAAGATTAGAATTGCAAAACACACACTACTAATATAACAGAAATCAAACAATAAGAATTTAATGTTTAAGTTGTGGAAACTGCTAAAATAGAAAATGATGGGGTGGGCCTTTTTTTTGGTAGAAAAATCAAAGAAAAATAATTCTGAAATTCTTTCAAGGCGTGTAACTTTACGCTTAATTAATCATCCCCAATAATTAGGACAGAATTTTGCAGCTTGACTTCAGGTACTATAATTGTTAATACTGTTCTCTAGTTTCTAAAGGCCTTTTTATCCTTGCTTCTGCGTTCTTTAAAAACAATTATATAATTGTTTTTCTTTATGGCCTTTTCAAATATCATGATGACTGTATATACAAAACACAGCACTTAAACTTTGACATGTAAGGGGGATAAACATATTTGATAACTCTGAAGTTATATATTCCCTTACTTGGCCTTTTTTTTTTTTTAAGAGAGACCATCAACTTAGTATTTTTGTTAAAGAGGGAGTTTTCAAAAGAGTTATATTTTGGACAGAAATGTAGCATGCCCAATAGCTGCCCCATAAAAAGATTAGGCCTGACTTCTGAATACTGTGCACTTTCCTACTGCATAAGCAACCCTGTTTGTTCTCCATTTTAATATTTAAAGAGCCTTCTCATCTACAGTTTAGGTCAGGGCTCAAGACACATTAACAGCCATATAATTCTGGACATACTCAAGAACCACATCCACTAAATGACAGGGGGTAGTGAAATAGTGTACTTTCCATCTTCAAATCAATGATAAGCCCTGTCTATTCTAAAAATCCAGAAATACAAATCACCTGACCTCCATTATGAAGACTGGTTATTGGCCACTTGTCTGCCAGAATATACTTAGAGGGCCACTGTGGGAGAAGAGGAAGGAATGGAGAGAGAAACACATGCATACCCATGCATAAGTCTGTACAAAACGGCAGGATATTCTGCTAAGTTTTATCTTCTAGCTGTTTTATTCACTATAAGCATGCTTTCTTACATTTTGAACCCAAACTTGAGTGTAATCATCTTTGCAAAACAAGTTGCTTTCAGGGTCCAGCATTTCTCCAGTATTACCTGCTCCTCCTCTTCTTCCAATTTTCCCTTTTCTTGTATCTAGACTTTTATGTTAACAGCACAATTCTTCCCCAAGAGTCTAACAAATGTTCTTTTTAGTCCTTTTTTGGGGGGTGAAAAGGGGCTTTTGTTATTCATTGTGCCATTTCAAAAACCAAGCTTCTCTTATACCTCAAAAACAGCTTTATTTTAAAGACAAAAAATTCACCAAGCGCCCCCTAAAAGTCTTTTCAGGCAGAGTCCTTAGAGAAGACAGGTGCCTTTGGCTAAATTATCTCCACTGACAAACCATTCACATAAATTTGCTTTTTTTTTTTTTTAATAAAAAAGTACATGTCAATAGTTTCATTCCATTTTGTCTATGCAAATACCATTGATAAAAATTTCAATGGAAGTTTTCAGGGAGTGGAAGAGTTCCAAGCTAGGTATTGAAATGGGACTCAGGAATAGGATACTAATTCACCAAACTTGCCAAGAATGATCTAACCCGGTAGCCATACAAAGGCAACTGCAAACCATCTACATGATCCCAGATAATCCCTTATACTGTATCTCTAGGATCTCATCTCCATTCTGCAGTTTACTGTGAGAGGCTCCGTTTCGGGCTCCAGGTTTCCCATTTGCAAAATGGGAGCAACTTTGTCATGCTAAATTTGCTGCCTGTGAACTAGCGCTGAGCACTTGGCAGACACCACCAGCTCCAGGAATGTTAACGATTGGAATAAACCTTTAGGAGAGTTCCTAAAATGAATTTATTTGATACTGTTGTTCAATTGCTGAAATTCTTTACCCCTCACAGTTGCCGCAGTGGTGCTATGAGAAAAGGTGATCACATTGAATCATGCGAAAGGCTTGCACAAAAAAGCAGGAGGCATTGCTCTTTCAGCTAAGGCTGAAATTCCATTTTTAACCTCATTATTATTTTGCACAAATATCATACGTCTCTCTTCCAAAATACTATTTAATAGTTTAAATTTCTTATTCAGGCCCCTCCTAAGATTGAAATGTACCACAATGCCCATCAATCTCACAATTGACAGACCATGTTTAAGCTGGGAATAGTGACAAGTTACAGGGACTTTTTTAAAAAAATCAATTCCAGGAGATTAGTAAGATGCGTTTTTAGATACATACCCTCAGAACATTATAAACTCAGTGAGAAGCCAAACTGGAATATCTCAAGTTTGGAAGATGAACAATATTTTGATGTGCCAAGGCTAATACATTATATGTTTCGAGTCTTACTATTAAGACCTGTAGCAACTGTTTCAAGAGATGAGTAGAAATGAAACAAATGGTAAATGTTTATTCAGTCACACAGTTCTGAAAGAAAACAACTGTTAATTTGCATTAACTTGGGATCACTTAGCAGACTGCTTTTTAAGAGCTATCACCTCTCAGCAGCCCATAAAACAGGAAGCTTTCATTCACATCCCTTGTACCTGCTCCAGCAATATGATATTTCATTTACATTCATTTTCCACTCACCACCAATATTCAACAAATTAAAAGTCACTTCAAAACAGATAGCGTTCTTTGTCATTGGGAGGAGAAAGTCAGTGCAGACAGATGCAGCCTCATCTACTTTATCTTCTGAAATACAAAGTTCTAGAAAGATAAACTTAAGGTATGTTTTGAGTCATCAATTAAACATTGTATTTAATATATCTTTGGCATAACCAGGACAGTTATCCTGCATAAATAAAAATTTAGTGCCCTATATTTATAGGCAACAGAATCTAAGCTATTTAAATGAAGGTAAATCATTTTTATTCATCAACTTTTATTTCGAGTTCTGGGGTACATGTACAGGATGTGCAGGTTTGTTACATAGGTAAACGTGTGCCATGGTGGTTTGCTGCACCTATCGACCAATCACCTCAGTATTAAGCCCAGCATCCATTAGCTATTCTTCCTGATGCTCTCCCTCCCCTGCACCCCCAACAGGCTCCAGTGTGTGTTGTTCCCCCACCCATGTGTCTATGTGTTTTCATTGTTCAGCAGCCACTTACAAGTGACAACATGCAGTGTTTGGTTTTCTGTTCCTGCGTTAGTTTGCTGAGCATAATGGCTTCCAGCTCCATCCATGACCCTGCGAAGGACATGATCTTGTTCCTTTTTATGGCTGCATAGTATTCCATGGTGTATATGTACCACATTTTCTTTATTCACTGTATCATTGATGGACATTTGGGTTGATTCCACGTCTTTGCTATTGTGAATAGTGCTGCAATGAACATACACATGCATGTATCTTTATAACAGAATGATTAACATTCCTTTGGTTATATACCCAGTAATAAGATTGCTGGGTCAAATGGTATTTCTACTTCTAGATCATTGAGTAATCGCCACACTGTACTGTCTTCCACAATGGTTGCAAATAGCAATTTTTTTTTTTTTTTTTGTATTTTTAGTAGGGATGGGGTCTCACCATGTTGCCCAGGCTGGTCTCAAGTTCCTGGCCTCAAGCGATCCACACACCTTGGCCTCCTAAAGTTTTGGTATTATAGGTGTGAGCTGCTGTGCCTGGCTCTCAAATTAACTTTAGAGTCTTCCACCTAGGCAACACTGGGTGCTTTTAGAACATTGTTTTCAGGAATACCTAGGAATTTCCATGGCATTAAGAGATGAATTAAATCTCTTCTCAACCACATGTATGTGTATTTTTAACTCTTTTAGTGCCATATATATATATATATATATATAAAATAAGCATATATATATGCTTTTATCAATAAAAATGGAATGAAGTTCTTGGTAAAAGCAAACATAAAGAACACTTAGTTAAGCAGTAAAAATATTCATTTTGTGGATATTGATCTAAAATTTAAAATACCTAAATCAATCAGACTGGGCTTCCCTTACCCAGTACCGTCTAAATGTTAGAGGGTTGTTCACTTATTTTAATGTTTCAATACAAAAATATAAAAAATAAAAGGGGAGGTTTTGGCAGTTCACATTAGCAAAAAGACAGACGCTTTTTCTTGTCCTACCTATAATTTTGTTTGTTTGCTTTTTTACCTCTGAGTTGTCCACCCAACTAGCCCCACACCTCCACCTGCTGATCTCCATGGCTTTTCCTAGTAAGTTTTGTAGGTCTTTGTCTCCCTTTTCAGCAGTTGAGTTATAAGGTTGGCCTCTTTTATAATTATAGTATAGCTATATCTTAAAAAGTTTCGGAACTGGCAATTCAGTGAGTTAAAATGGGAAGATATTTTTCAATTGGCCAAACAGCTAATTCTTAAAACTGCCCTTACTTGGAATGAGGGCAGCTGGATCGAAACGGGTCTCCTCCCACAGACTGAGCTCAAGCCACTGCCTCAGTGCTCCCTCCTGCTGTACGTTAAGTATTGAGCTGTCAGCAACGTCACCCTCCATCCCACACATCAGAGACTGTGAGCACCTTGAGGGAAGGAATTAAACCCATCCTTGGATGCCTGGTACATAGTAAATGCTGAAATCCTGGCTCTGACGCTGATGAATTAATATTGGACAAGTCACTTTATCTTTCTGAGCCTTTGCTTTCCTATCCATTAAAATGCTTTCAGTTTCCTAGAGGAGTGGTTAGCTCAAACAAAATAATGTATGTGGAGGTGCTGAATAAATGCAATGGATGACTACAGCTGTTGTTAATAATGAGCATTTGGATTTATAGAGTAAAACTGCACTGTTTCATGGGACGAGTGAGGGAGGTTCCTAATGGTCTCAACAGTTTTTTGCCATAAGGAACATACAAAAATGTAGTTCCCTAAGAATTTGAAGATGACAGTCAAACCCACATAGGTTTTTTGGTTTGGATTTGTTTCTTCTTCCCCTCTCCTGTGCCCCCACCACACCACCACCGCGAACCAACACATAAATCTTTTCTAGGCTCTGGATCCTGCTCAGGAAGAAGTGAAGTGCTCAGGTGACTGGGTCTGGAGTTTCAAACAGAGGCATTTGCATTACGGCAACACAATGCATTTGCAGAAGGTATCCTGGCTCTGCTAAAAGGCAGGATTCTGCTGAGGTGGCCAAAAGGTCGGGGGACCTGGTTGGTGCCCTGTCTCCCACCTCCCAGCACCAATGCCCTTTCCTTCTCAGACTCGCTGCTCCTTCAGAACCTGTGTCCTCCCTTCACTCAATGGCCTGGTGAAAATAACATAGATAGGAGAAAATCAGCGTGAAAAAAGAACACTTGGACAGGTAGGCCACCTCTCTATGGTTGTTTGGGAGCTAATAAGCTGGCCTTGACAAAAACACAGATGTACTTTTTTGTTTTTGCTTTTTAAAAGAAGAACCACTGTTCAATTACTGATGCAATAGCATCCCATTCCTAATGTTCAGATCCGATCTAGCGGCAGACAGCCAGCTGAGTTCAGTCTGAATCGTGCCACAGACTTCATAAGACAGCATTTATCTAGTGTAGGATGAATAATTTCCACAGACAGTGGAATTATTTGAGAAATCTATAAAAATAATGAAACTTCAGAAACCTTGGTGAGCTTAAATGCTACATGGGCCACATATCTCCAGTTCCCTAAAGGACAAAAGGCACTGCAGGTGAATCCAGGGCAGGGCATTATTTTTAAGTCACCAGAGCAATACAAACACATTGTTTGCTTTAGGTCATCTGGTTTGTCTTAATCACAAGCTAAAAATTCATTTATAATGCAGTATACAAATGCCATGTTTATATCAGTATCATATGCTGCTTGCTTGAAATCGTATACATTAAAATTAAGAACAGAAATCCAAGTTAATGGTCTAAGACAACCAATAACAAAACCACTAAATTCCAGTTGTCAAACATCATTTAATATGTATATTTCTGGGGTTTTTTGGAACAGTAATTATTAAAACTTAAAGCGATACGAGTGAGTGTTTATGACTTCCTATTGAAAAGCCCAACTTAAAGAGCATTCATTTCAGGTTGAAGAAAATCACGTGGCCGTCTCTGTGCGATGGCCTACTGACTTTATATCCTCTTGTCAAACCTCAGCAGTTTTATTTGTAGTGATACATGCCGGAGAAGGTTGGAGGTTAAAGTTGATAGGAGGGGCAACAGGAAAATCAACCAACTCCTTTCAAGAGATTACAACCTTTAGCATTTTGGGTCTGTCGGCAGTTTCTGCAAACTTTACAAGTCTGTGGTTGGTGATGTTTTTAAAAAACTGACCCTCAAATCAGAAGTCACATGGATCTAGTAAATGCACTTTTGCTTTGAAATAATCCCAAGTGGTGAATGTACCCCCCAGTTGATGGCTGCACGTTTTGTTTGTTTGTTTGTTTTTACTTTTTTGGTACCTAAATCTAAAATGGAAAAAATATCTGCTAACTTCTCAAGTATCTGAGATCTTGGAAAGTGAAATTACTAACCCGAATTCACTATGTGGTTCCAAAAACAGGGAAACAGCTGTTGTGAGAGAGGAAAAACAAAAGGAAAATGAAAAGGCCTCTGCTGGAGGCAAACTTTGTTGGGCAAGGAGACAGTTTGTTAGTGCACTGGTTTCTGTCCTGCAGAAGTGTTCAGATTCTTAGCAGTGTCACACTGAAAAGTGAGACATCTGGCTATGGCATCTATGCCACAGCACAGAATTATAACAAAGTCACAAACTAAGACCCAGCAATGACTGCAAAACATTTCATCCCGTATCTATTTACCTCAACTTGGCACGCACTGGTTTACTTACAGATACTTTCCATCAAGTACTTCTAGTTACCTGTTGTCAAATGTGTATTATGTAGCAGGCACTATGTATATCTAAGCTTACTCAATCTTTATAAGAATCCAAATTGTGCCCATTTTACAGATGAGTAAAAAAAGAGAGAGAAATTGAGAGATTTGCCCCAGGTCATACAAATGAGACCAAATGAGAACCGACGTTATTTCCCACTGCCACTCCCCCAGACCTGTGCCCTTTCTACTCAGCTATATTGCTTCTTGGGTTGTAACGAATGATTAGATAACTTCTAGACTATTTCCCTTCATGGTTAAATTTTTAAAATCCTTATTAGCTGATTTTAACTCACAGTGTAGTGTTATGTAGCAGCAAGGGAACAAGACTCAGAGTGAAAAATCCTCAGGTCTTGTATTAGGTCAGCATGTGGCTGGCTCGGGGGTCTGATAATATTATTGGCTGCCACTAATTATTAGGAAAAATGTTTTGGTATTCAAAGAGTTCTCTATGTCAAAGTGGTAGATAGCAGTTATATAATACTAAGTACTTGTGAAATTCAAACAATTCCTACCATAAATGTTAATTCATTTCTGTTTTTAAAGATTTTACTCAACCCACTGATTAGTGTTCAACATTGAGTGACTTAAATCTCCCTGGGCCTTGGTTTCCTCACTCATGAAATTAGATTATATCTATGAGAGATCTTGGCTAGCTCTAAGAAGACTAAGTCTGTGATTTTTTAAAGAAAACTTCTGCTTAATTCTAATAAATGCACTCATAAAGCTCTTCAAGGAAATAAAGACACTTACCTTTATGAATGAAAGTTAAGAAAAGAAACACAACTTTGAGAAAAGTTCACTTATAAAAAAGAGCATGGAATAAATGAAAACTCTAGGCCAACTGAAGCCGTGCAACAGCTGCCCTTTTTTTGGGAGCCCTTGCAGCTGCAAATAAATGCTTTAAAAATAAATTTACTTGGGAATGACCTGAAAGGCAAATTATTTTGTCACCCAGACATGTTTGTTACAAGTGTTACGGGAACTATCAACTTTTATTTAGAGAGATAATATAACAAACATTTTCCAAACATTGCTACTTATTGTTTAAGATGAGGAAACACATGCTGGTTGAAAGTTTTTTTTTTTTTTAATGCACTAACTGCTGAAAAATTTCCAACAATTTGAAAATGTTTTTGTTATTTACAAACACATTTCATAAAGATTCCTGGTAGAAAATGTTTCCTCGCTCCTGTAATTCCAGCACTTTGGGTGGCTGAGGCAGAAGAATCGCTGAGCCCAGGAGTTCCACACCAGCCTGAGGAATATTGTGAGATCCCATCTCTACAAAACATAGAAAAATTAGCTGGGCATGGTGGCATGCACCTGCAGTCCCAGCTACTTGGGAGACTGAGGTGGGAGGGTCACTTGAGCCTGGAAGAGGGGGACGCGAATGCTGCAGTGAGCCATAGTCCTGGGCAACAGAGTGAGACCCTGTCTCAAAAAAAAAAAAAAAAAAAAAAAAAAAAGACACGTTTCCAACTTTTAATGATACCTTGTTTTCTTTTACTCACAAAGTAGCAGTGTGTGTGTGTGTGTGTGTGGAACCATATATTTATATATGATATGCATATACGTGTATGATATGCAGATAACAGTTTTGTTTTGTTTTTGTTTTTGAAATAGATGAAGCATTAAAACAGAGAACATAGCACACCAGAACTCAGAAGCACTCAGTTCAATTCCTGGTGCAAATAAGTTGGACACTAAACAATGCAAATGATTTAAATGGTACTGAATATAAGGAATGTAACTACTCCTATCATAAATACCTTTCTTTCCAACCTAAATTTAACAGAAGAGGACAATACATGTCCTTAATATCCCATATATATTTTCTCCACTTTCATGTATCTGTTTTTGTTCCTTTTCTATTTTGCACTTGTATTTCAGCAATAACTTCCCACTTGGCCTCCTTCCTCTGTCTCTCTACTATTTCCACTCCCCAATACAGACAAACAAAACAAACTTCCAAAAACAAAGAGCCCCACAAACCAAACACCTCTAATTGGTCTTCTACATGGTAGCTTAATAATACTGCCACATATCAAATGAATTATGTTAGCAATTTGCTCAACAAAACTATCAGCGCTGCCCCAGAGACACTGAAGTCTGTGGTGTCACAGGAAGCTTTTCTTTACCTGGATCCTGTTCCTTTCGCTCTAATTGTACTAAAAACTGTTTTTTGTATATATTTCTGTGTCCTATGATTTGAACAATTTTTCATAAGTAGTATTCTTTTTTTTTGGAGATGGAGTCTCACTCTGTCGCCCAGGCTGGAGTGCAATGGCGTGATCTCGGCTCATTGCAACCTCTAACTCCTGGGTTCAAGCGATTCTCCTGCCTTAGCCTCCCGAGTAGCTGGGATTACAGGCATCCACCCCCACGCCTGGCTAATTTTTGCATTTTTAGTAGAGACAGCGTTTCACCATGTTGGCCAGGCCGGTCTTGAACTCCTGACTTCAGATGATTCACTCGCCTCGGCCTCCCAAAGTGCTGAGATTACAGGCATGAGCCACTGCACCCGGCCTCATAAGTAATATTCTTAAATGAGTTAGTTTAACTGATATGAATCAATTCTATGCTTACACCCTAAAAGTATCTAAAAGTAATATATTCATATTTATTGATAGATGCCTAAAATCAATATCAATAATATAATAATATTACAGATGAGGAAGAAAACTAGTTAACAGTTGTTTTGAAAGTTCAACAGACTTGTCAATTTAGAGTTCTCTACAGTGAACCATGCATATTTTTGGAAAGTAATAGTTGTTTAAAATAATAATGAGGCCAGAATTAGATTATTCAGAATGTAATATATACCAAAGTTGAACAAATGGTTAATTTAAAAATATATATAATAAGTTCATTCTGGCCAGCATCGTGTCTTTAAAAGTTCAGTACTTATCAAAGAGTGGAAATTTAATGGAAAATAAGGACAAATTTATTATCTTTTATAGGGTCCTGGGCTGATAACAAATGAAGTGTTTAACTTAATATAAATATTTTAATGGTAAAAATGAATCACAGCTCTACAAATGCTTGGAAAAGTGCAATTTTTTCCCTTTAGTTTTATTATAATCTATCAGAAACCTCTGATGTTTAAACTGTATGTATAACCCTGGCTGGGTTTCCATTAAGATGCATTTATCATAATCTGCTCATACATATACTCTCAAATATACAGACAATAAGAACATCACCACTTATTCACCCTTTCTGCTTCCTGGCTTATGGATATATACAAAAGTGATTGCAAATAATGATATTACAGGTACTCAGCTGCTTCTGGGATGTAGAAAGCTAGACATGGCAGTATTCAGGTCAATGGCCATATATCAGAAAAACTTCATGCCACAGAGATGTCCTACAGCCAAAACATTCAATGTCTCAAATTACACATGGGCTAATTAGAGCTGTACACAAAACAGCAGTATAGTTGAAGGCCATTTTCAAAGTTATCATCTGAGCTTGATGTGCAGAGGGGGTCCGATTCAATTTGGTGAAATGAGATTCAACTCAAACATTTATAGAGATTTATTTTATCACAGGTGGTTGGAAAAACCTTCCCTGATCACGTTATCATGATTTGAAAAAAAATGTATTCATTCATTTACTTGTTTATTTTCTGTCTTGCTCATCACAGTATGAGATCCCTAAGGATAGGGCCCACATCTGTCTTGTTCATTTCTGCATTCCTGGTTCCCAGAATGGTGAACATAGTAGGCGCTCAAGAGGTACCAACTTAATGAGTGAACATATTACCCTTGCTCTCAAGGAGTTTATGTGAATTTGGTACACTGGAAAGGGCAATCAGACCACGCTGAGGGAGACCTAGATCCCAGGATGCAGCTAGAGAGATATTCAGAACCAATAATCCTCTGGCTTCTTAATGAACATAAAAAAGATGCTAATGTGGCTGGTTGACATTTGCTCCCCTATGGAGAAACCAGGATAACAGGGCTGTGGGTATGGACCAGAGGCCTGGGGGAAGTACTCAGTAGTCTGTTGCTGTCTCCACTGAAGCAGATGTTGCTCTGAAGAGCCTGCAAGGAAAGTGGGCCTTTTTTGCTATGTCCCCTCATTGCAGAATTCCTCTGTACAAAATGGAAGGACGGAAAAAAATGTTTGCAAAGTCAATCATCTGGTGATGGATTTCACGAAGGTCTAGTAAATTTCAGGGAAATAGAAAACCACAATTTTCAGAGACTTTTTAAGAAAAAAAAAAAAAGACAAAAAATGTCTTTAGAATGAAGAATAAAATGTTTAAGTCAATGGGTTTATAGACAGCCTCGTGTTTTTTTTTGGTTTTATTTTGTTTTAGATAGGGTCTCCCTCTGTTGCCCAGGCTGGAGTGCAGTGGCATGATCATGATTTACTGCAGGCTCGACCTCCAGGGCTCATGCGATCCTCCCACCTCAGCCTCCCAAGTAGCCAGGACCACATGCGCATATCACCATGCTCAGTTAATATTATTATTTGTAGAGATGGGGTTTCACTATGTTGCCCAGGCTCGTCTCAAACTCCTGGGCTCAAGCATCCCTCCTGCCTCAGCCTCCCAAAGTGCTGGAATTACAGGTGTGAGCCACTGCACCTGGCCTGCCTCATGGTTTCTCTTTACACCTTGGAACACTGAGGGTATATATAATACTCACTCCATACCTGGGTTTCAAGCATCAGAAGTTGCAGGGACCCTGACTGCAGCATCCACTGATGCTAGGATTAGTTCTGGTTATTGCATTTGATTAGATTAAAAGAGGGCACTGCACTGTTGGGACTTGATACTGAAAAGAGATGTTGCAGAACACAGAATATCTTTGTGTGTTTTGGTACAGGTAGCAGGTTATGTTTAGGCTAAGCACCCTACTCTATGACTTTGCTAAGATTATCTACTGCTTATTTCTTAAATAAATTTGACTCTCAGCGACTTTCCTTTCCAATCTATTCCCCATATTGCTGCTCATACAGTCTTTCCAAATAAAAATATGATCATGCTACTCCCCTAATTAAAATATTTCAAAGGCTCCCCACTGCCGAAGTGATTTTTCCCCTACATGACCTGGCTCGTCTTACTTCTCCAATATCATCTTCTTTATCCTGACACACAGTTGATACTTCAGAAATACCAAAGTTACTTACCATTTCTTTAATATACTATCTATTTTCGAACTTCTCCACTTTCATGCCAGGTAATTTGGTCTGCCTTTTAACAGGTTACCTAGAAAACCTTTGTGCTTTTCTTATGACTCAACTCATGGGTCTTCCCACTCCCTCTGGCTTGAATGACTATTTCCATTCTGAGGACCCAAGCCAGTCGCTACTGTACTTAACATACTAAATTCCTTGTTAACATTTTTGTTTATTTTACAAGACCATGAGCTTACTGAGGCTTGAGGCCATGCTTATCTTTTATCTTTATTGCCTACCCCTGTACCCAGCACAAGGTACCAGTTTAATGAATAAACGAATGAATGTGTGAATGAGTGAACTTCAGCAATCTGCTGCAGTTTGGAAAGAAAACTGGCCTGCATTTGGAAATACTTATTCTACACAGGCAAACCAACAACAGGAAGACTCCAGAAGGAGGTCTCAACTCAAGCACACTGGGGTCTCAGAAATCTATGATGGTATAAAGAAAATTGTGAGAAAGCAGTTCACAAAATAAAGGTGACCTGAAAAAGCTTATTTTACATAATCAATGTTGAATTTGAGATTCTGTTTGATTTTTGCCTTCTTCGTTGGCCATCAAAACTCAATGTACTGATTTTTTGTTTTCCTGTGTATTAACGAACAAACACTAAAGAGAAAACAAAAGCAAAACAAAAAAAATTGTTTTGCATAGGCTTAGACTACTAAGAACTTTTATGCATTAGAACATGTCGATGTTAACAGTAAGGGTTCATATCTCATTTTACATATTGTTCCATTTATACTCTATTTTATGTATTTATAGATATAAATTGGCTTCCAGCTGGTCTTGTCTAGTTGGGTCTTTGATGGTGGTCCAGATGAATGACCTGTAATTTCAATCCTTCCTTTCCTAGTATCTCACGTATGCACACTAGTTTTTGTAGGTCCCTGGACACTTGGACATTTGGTTCCATCTACTCTTTTATTTGGATAATTGGTTTCATCTACTCTTTTATTTTCAGTTCACAAAGGAACTTTTCCTGGCTTATGTATAAAATATTATGGTTAAGATTTTGAATCTGATTTTTAAGTATTTAAATAAACCAAAAAACCAAAACCCAAACCACGGAGACAACCCTCATTTTACTCCACAAAGTTCTTTCCTAGTGTTATGTACCTCCCCAAAACTTTGTATGTTGAAGCCCTAAATTCCAGCACTTCAAAATGTGACTGTATTTGGGGACAGGGTCTTTACAGAGGAAATTAAGTTACAATGAGGTCATTAGGGTGTCCCTAATTGAATGACTAATGTCCTTACAAGAAGAAGAAACTTGGACACAGATATTACAGAAGAAAGATGATGTGAAGACACAGGAAGAAGAAGCCCTTCTACAAGCTAAGGACAAATCCTCTCCTCATGACACTCAGAAAGAACCAGCCCTGCCGATACTTTGATGTCAGCCTTCCAGCCTCCAGAACTGTGAGAAAATAAATTTCCATCCTGTAAGCCACCCAGTCTGTGTGGTATTCTGTTATGACCACCCTAGGAAACTAGGACCCCTAGAGCATCATTTTATTTTTCAATGCTAGTACTTTGTAAACTAAAAAAAAAAGCTTTTCAAATATTAAATTGTCATTATAATTATTTGATGAAGACAATGATGTCAACTGGTCTTTGAAGTTTTTCAGACTTAAACACTTACAACTAGTTGGAAATACTCCAGTCTAGGAAATATGGAAGGTAAAGTTGTTTTGTTTCTACCAGGGTTTGATTATTTGGCAGGAGTGCACTGGTTACCCCATATGCCTCTCCTTTTTATGCTGCTGTACCAATTCCTCATAAAGTAGAGGTCATGCATCAGGGTGGTTCTGGGATATATTTTGCTTCAGTGCCCTGAAACTACAGAATTAATTGTCACTATTTAAAGTGTAGGAGATTGCCCAGGCCATCACAGTAAATTCTTTAAAAAAGCTGGGTGTGGTGGTCCACACCTATATTCTCAGCTACTTGGGATGTTGAGGTAGGAAGATTGCTTGAGCCCAGGAGCTAGAGGCTGCAGTGAGCCATGATCGTGCCACTGCACTTTAGCCTGGGTGAGAGAGTGAGACCTTGTCTCAAAATAAATAAAAAATTTAAAAAAATTGAAATGCAGGAGAGCAAACATAATTTTTTCTTTTTTTGAGATGGAGTCTCGGTCTTGTTGCCTAGGCTGGAGAGCAATGGTGCGATCTCAGCTCACCGTAACCTCCGCCTCCTGGGTTCAAGCGATTCTCCTGCCTCAGCCTCCAGAGTAACCGGGATTACAGGCATGCACTACCATGCCCAGCTGATTTTTGTATTTTTACGGGAGATAGGGTTTCTCCGTGTTGGTCAGGCTGGTCTCGAACTCCCGACCTTGGGTGATCCACCTGCCTCAGCCTCCCAAAGTGCTGGGATTACAGGCGTGAGCCACTGCGCCCAGCCCATAAAAATTTTGATATTCAGCATGATTTGAAGAATTACGAGATTTGACCATAGTGGGCCCATTATATCTCCATAGCCACATGAGCTGAGCTGAGCAGGGCTGTTTCACGTAGAAGTACTACCATCTCTTGGTATCACCACAGTTTCCACTCCTTTCTGTTATCTGTCTGGTCCCTGCCTAATCTCGGATCTAAGGTGATGTCATTGGGGCTTTTCAGTTATGACAGGTATGGTTAGTTAGGATGCCTAAGTATATTTACTATCTCCTCTTAGGTAGCTTAAAAGTGGTACTCCCCAACCCCCACATCTACCTCACTCATATCCCACCACTGATTTGATTATCGTCCACACAAGAGAGTCCAAGAGGGCATTCCAAAGGGGACACAGGTATTAGATGCAAAAAAGAGGTCCTTCATCAAATAAGTTTAAGAAATGTAGGCTTAAACAATGAAAATATGTTTCCTTGACACAGAATTTCTCAGAGCCGTTAATATTCTAATGTAGTAGGCAACATTTTCCAAAATTATTCAACCCCCCAACTTTTGTTTGGAGAGCATTTTCAACAAACCATATTCAGTGAAACTTTCGGGCAAGCCCTTTTCCAGTACAAAATAAATTTGTTGTTTTTGCTAAGCAATGTGGATTCCTGTAGTAAATATGACATTTTAGATACATATTCAATCAGAGTTTAAAAAAAGAATAAAACTTTGTATATTTCATTCAGAATACTAATTTTTCAAATTTTTTGGATGTGATATGTGCAGAGATGGCCAACACTGTGGATCTTTTAAATTCAATAACATGGTTTTTGTATAATTTTCAGTAATCAAAATGGTAATAGGAGAATACATACTTATTTTCAGTTGGATCCAAGACATCATCTCATGCTTTACGTTAAACTTGCTAACATTTGGAATATTTGCATAATTAATTTTGAAGTTTGATACTTGCCAGTAATGGTTAAAATACGTGTCACAGTGTGCATTTCCTATAAATGGCTTTATAAGTATATTGTAACACGATCTCCAAACATACTGATAACATATAAAACAATACCAATAATTTCTCTTTAAGTTGGTATTATTTCTCTCAGAAATTGCAGTGGGCTTCCCAGTAAAACCAAAGCGAGGGAGAGAGGAGACAGCCTGTCTTTTCTTTGTTTTTTGTTTTGTTTTGTTTTGTTTTGTTTTGCATTTAGAGACAGGCTTTCACTCTATTGCCTAGGCTTCAGTACAGGGTTACCATCACTGTTCACTGTATGCTCAAACTCCTGGGCTTAAGGGATCTTTCCACCTCAGTCTCCCAACTAGCTGGAACTACAGGCACATGCCACTATGTCTGGCTTTTTAAATTTGTTTTTGTTTTTTTTTTGTTGTTGAAACAGGGTCCTGCTATGTTGCCCAGCTAGTCTCAAACCCCTGGCTGCAATTCAGCTTCCCACCTTGGCCTCCCAAAGTGTTGGGATTATAGGCATGAGCCACTGCACCCAGCCTTGTTTTCTTCAAACCGCAAAACTCAAAGACTGATGATTGTTTATTTTCCATGGCATATATATTAGATTTGTAACATTCCTTCCAAGTCTCAGAAACTTTGGGAACATCGAATGTTGTAACATTAACAGTTTGTGCTATTAACATTGGTACATGATATTTACATTTTAAAAATACATTATGTCTATTCAAAATAAACCATTCAGTGCCTGGCACATAATAGGCTCTTATTATTTTAATCCTAGTGATACAGGGGTAAACAAAAGAGACAAAAATCCCTGTCCTTGTGAAACTTTTATCCTAGTGGGGCAAACAAAACAGAGGGATATTATAGATCATTTTAGGAGGTAAGGATTATGGAGAAACATGAAACAAAAAAGAAAGCTGTAGGCTGTTGGGGGGTCAGATTAGGTCTGAGAAGGTGGTGATGTGTCTGACTTTGGACAGTGAGCTACGTATGTACCTGAGGACAGTGCTTCATGTAACAGGGAGTCAGCACAAAAGGCCTGGGGCAGCAACGTACTTGACAAGTTTGAGGAAGAGCAAAGAGGCCAGAATGGCTGTTGCAGAGTGGGTAAGCGGGGAGTGTGTGGTAGGAGATGAGGTCAGAACAATAACTGGGGCAGAACGATCTAGGGCCATGAAGGCTGATTTTGGCTCTTACTCTGGGTCATAGGGAACCACTGCAAGAAGTGGCATATGAGGCAGAGAAACAAGAATGATTCCAAGGTAGTTCATCTAAGCAAATGGAAAGACAGAATTGTCAAAACTGAGATGGGAAAAACATTTAAGGACATCTGGAATTCAGATATGGCTACGCTGAATTTGAGATATCTGCCATATATTCAAGCAGAGGTGTTGAATGGGCAGCTGGATATATGGGTCCTGAAGTTCAGGGAGAGGTTCAGTATAGACCCATAGCTTTGGGAAGTATTAGCACGCAGATGGTATAAAACTAGATGAAATCGCCAAGCCAAAAAAATAAGAGAAGAGGATGAAATGTTGAGCTCTGGGACACTCCAACATAAAGAGAACAGTTAGAAGAGAAGGAAGCATGAATGGAGATTGAGAAGGAATGGTTACGAAGATTGGGAGAAAACCAAAAGGTGTGGTACTCTATAAACCAAATAAAGTCAAGTTTCAAGGAGTCATCGGTAAGCTTTGTCAAATGTTGTGGACAGGTCAAGTAAAGGTGAGTTCTAACCTGGTGATTTTGGTCATAAATATAGTCTTGAACAATATTATCTTTATTAATAAGTATGAGTTTATGTGACAATCTAGGACACCCTATGTACCTCCCACACCCTGATGTCTTTTCTAAACAAAAAGCAGCTCCAGGCATTTCCCTGTATATGAGTATTCTTATTTGGGTTAAATTACTTTACATTCTTGGGATACAACCAACTGATTAAGTGATTGTCCTCTGACTCATAAGCAGCCGAAGGTTGCCCAACAGCCGGTACAGTGATCTGATCCCATAACTGCTTAATAAGGATGAAGAGTCATTAACTGGACAGTAACTAGCTAGACAGTAACTAATTGACCCAGACTATTAGTGAGACAGGATACGAGAGACAGAGAAAAGGGAGCTAGCAGAAGTCAGCTGTCCACAAAAGCCTCCTAATTCTTGAGGTAGTACTCCATGTAGTCCCTGTCACAGCAATGGCACACACAAATGAAACCTCCTGGTCTAGTTCTTTATCATTTCACATTACGGTGGCACACTCTGGCAACATGCAGATTAGTTAATATTTTCCAAATGCTCCTAACATAACTTTAGCCTCAAATGCAATATTTGTTACCTATAGTCTAGATTCTAGATGAATCACTTCATTTGAATAATTTAGCAGAAGGGGAGGTCAGATATAAAAGGCAAAAATAGGAACGATCCAGGTATTGGAACCTGCAGGAGCAAAGGCATGCAAAAGGGCAGTGTGAAGCAATTTTTTTTTTTTTTTTTGAGACCGGGTCTCACTCTGTTGCCTAGGCTGGAGTGCAGTGGTGCAATCTCAGCTCACTGCAACCTCTGCCTCCCGGGTTCAAGCAATTCTTCTGCCTCAGCCTCCCAAGTAGCTGGGATTACAGGCGTCTGCCACCACGCCTGGCTAATTTTTGTATTTTTAGTAGAGATGGGGTTTCACCACGTTGGCCAGGCTGGTCTTGAACTCCTGACCTCAGGTGATCCGCTCGCCTCGGCCTCCCAAAGTGCTGGGATTACAGACATGAGCCACTGTGCCCGGCCAGTGTGAAGCATTTTTAAATGATTAAAAAGGGTGTGAGGCATATTTGTTTGGCTAGAAGTAGGGAAGTGTATGGAGTAACATCTTGGGATATGGCTGGAAAGGAGGAGGTCAGACTGTGGAAGACGTTAAACGTACTTCAAGACAAGAGGCCTGACTTTCCTCTGCAGGCAATGGACAGCCATTATTTACCAAGATTTTAAAGAGATCTGGATGGGTAATACTGCTAGAACATTAACAGCAGAGAGCCCTGAAATAACTCAGCATCCCAGGCACTCATCAACAGCAGGTCCAAGTGAGTAGGCTTAAGGTTCTTCAGCCTTTCCATTAGGAATTAGAGAATGTTTATGCAATTGAGTAGGATGCAGGAGTATAACCAACTCATTATCAAAGCAGCATCTCGTAGACACATGCCTATGTGGCTTTGAAACAAACATGGGAGAATGTCAAGTTCTTCCATTAAGTGGGTTGGGGAGTAGAGGCCACCAGCATGAAAGAATATCAAGGTACTGGACAACAATGGGAAGAGGAGAGTAAGTCAGTAGCTGTAGAGTGTAAATCAAGGGAGATTTTCAAAGCACAGGGCAAACCATGCAGTTCTAGGGAAGAGGGAAAACTGAGGAAAGGAAGAAGTGTAATAAGAAGCCACCTTCATTTGAGACAAGTGGAGAGAATAAGCAAAAACAGAGAGAGAAATGGGGGTGGTTTAAAGAAGTTCTGTGTGGGAGTTCTCTACCTTCTCAGAGAAGCCTTGGAGCAAGATCTTGGGCTAAGAGGTAGATAATGGGGACAGTTATAGAAACTGTTTAGGAGTAACCAAATAAAATTGTTTTCTTAGAAAAGTTAAATGAACTAATGGGGAGGATGCTACATGTGCCTCCTTCTTAACACCAAACTCTTAGCAACTAAATCCTATGACCAGATAGTAACTTTTTTCCCAAATAGTTCCCTCTAAGCATTACAATTTTTAAGTCTGTTCTGCAGCTGTGGACTTTTAAAGGGTTGAACTGCATGATTAGCAAATGTTTATTACTTGCAAATGAATTAATATTAAGTGCTGGGAAATTAAACTCAAATATAATTAATCCCAAGTGGAAAAAAATTATTAAACAACACAATTATTAAAGTGTGTAGCAAGTATATATTAAGATCACATATATAAATTTGATATGATAAAAGCATAATATAGAATCTTCACTTATCTTACAGTCTACCAATTAGAAATAATGTGTATGAATATGCAAAGATCAACTTTAAATTTTAAAAGTGCAATAAGACTATATACAGTTTTTAAATTTTAAAGTTGATCACATAATATGCACATATATGCACATATGTGTGTCTTTGGTAATTTTAGTGATTTAGGAAATTAATCTCAAATAAAAATGATTTAAAATGGTTAAAAAGTGTAAGTATATATTAAGATAAGCATATTTAAAATAACTGATATGATAGAATGATAATAGGGAAATCCTTACTTAAAATGTCTTAGTATAGTCTACCAATTAGAAATAATATGTGTATTACTATGCAAAGATCAACATTAAATTTTACAAGTACACTAAAACTATGTATTTCTGGTAATTTTAGTGATTAATGCTTTAATTAAGAGATGAGGTACATGCAGACATATGCAATAAACTGACGTAATTCATCATATTGAAAGAATAACATGATGAATGCATATGTATATTGTAAATTATACAACACACATGCAAATCATATACTCATTATCACACAGAGGCATTATTTTTCCTACAGTCAAAATGCAACAAATCTTCAAGTATTATTCAATCCACTGAATGACTATTTAGGAACAAAGTAGTTTGCAGTATCTTTTGCAGAATAATAATTTAAACTGAGAAACTCAAGTTAATGGAAATATAGAGCAGACATTTTTAGTGGCTACATCCCTGTGTGAGCTAAACTGGAAACAAGTCCCTGTACTATGTATCTAGTGTTCACTAGTGTCATTTTAAATGGAAGTCTAGACATTGGAGATTTTAATAAGGCCTTTAAGTACACTGCCAAATTAATCCTTATTTATTTATTTACATTGAACAGTGAATACATTGATCATTGACTAGTTGGAAAAATAGCAACACTGGCCCAGAAACAGATTCTCAATGAAAGAGTAATTACTTAAAAACACAACCTTCTGAGATTGATTTGTTTTTGAATGAAGTGTCCTAAAACAAAGACAATTTAAACATGAATATATTTGGTGTCTGGTAATAGCCAGTAAATACTGATGTGTGTGTGCTTGGATGAGAGCAGACTGGCTCTCCAAACCCTGAGACAGGCTAGGCAGGCTGAGGTGACGATGTAAGCTCTGAAGCTCTAGAAGAACAAACTTGGGTTATTTATAAACAGCTACTTAGCACAGAGTCAGGTTAACCTTCTCTGCTGTAATTCAACTTGGAGATATACTGTTAATTAAGCTTTAGGACTGAACTCAGTGGAAAATAAATGAGCTTTTTTAAAAAAAAAATTATAAAAGTTAAAGTAACTACGGAGGGAATAAAGTGCCTCTGGAATTCTTATACCCGACTACATAGTATTAGTATTGTTCTAAGGATGAACAAAGTGTACATGAACATGTTAATTAAAACAAACAGCATATGCACTGATGTTTCTGATCATTTTAAACTTTAATTTGGGTAAAAGGACTCCTTTTAGGAGGGGGACGACTACTATAGATGTTCCTACTTTACGGGTGAGATTGAATCACCATCTATGAATCAAAAAGAGTAGGCCTTTTAACACTGTTATATACTTCAATGCATTATAATTCTCACTCTTAAACCTAAAGAAAAATATTTATAAGCTCCACTGTTGTATGAATCAAATATAATAGCTTCATGGATGACTTTTTCTCATCTAGGATAAGAAGACAATACCCCTATTAATATATTAACATTATGAAGTTTTATAACATTTTTAAGATTTCTTTGAAAAGTCTATTTTACTTTTTAATTAAATCTATTTTCCAGAAAGGTCTTGAAGGCCCTACAAAGTACCTTGCATTTTCTTATTGCTGACAGTTCTTGAAACCACGCTTGAATGCCTTCTTTATCCTTTGCTGAACAATTGAAAGATCATATGCGAAAAGACTGTGCCTTCTCTTTTTCTTGCTCTGTAATTAAGGCATTCTAATACATTTCCTCATAGTTGTTACAAGAGCAAACTGCTAAGATTCATAGATTGAGACAATTTTGATGCCCATGATTATATAAACACATGATTTTTTCTAATCACAGATTTAAAAGATAACAACAAAACTCCTTCAAACTAAATGATTAATCTCTGGAAGGTTAAGCTGAAATGGTTCTTCTTGTATTGTCTTAATGTATGTATATGATTCACAAAAAGGAAAAAAAATACAATACATTTGGCTAACTAACCTTTAATATAAGTTGAGTAAATGATAAATTCATATTAAGATCACATTTTCTCCAAATCAATGTATATTCTGAGAGTCTCAGATTTTCAGGTTTTCTTGTTGTTGCTTAAAGATGAAAATACTGCATATGTGCTTAAAGTGCCAAGTAGATGCAGGTTTTAAAAATCATACAAAAAAATCAAGATTTTAATTTAAATGTATATATGTATATAAAATGTCTGAACAAAGATGCATCTAGAAATACATTTAGTTTAATAGTCCTTAAGTTGGGAAATTATATCTGTAACTCAAGAAAATGCTTTTGTAAACAGTGATAAAAAACAAAGCTTAAAATATAAGATTTATAAACTCTCTAATTCATTTGCCAGAAACATAAGGCTGAAGTTATACATCAACAATCATTTTAAACAAAAAAATGATTTGTGCTACTATTTAGGAACTAAACACTTTTCAGAGCACAAAGAAGTATGCTAATAAGTTTCTGTCATATTTTGAATAAATGTTCAGAATTTCTTACCCATTTTCTTTATTTAAAAAATACTGGGTTTGCTACTGGGTTAAAATGTTGTACATGGATTTGGTAGTGGCCAATTAGATGATTTTTTGAATAAACTTTGGAGATTAAAAAAGGTTTAGGTTATATCTTATGACTTAAAAACTTATACTGGTGATAAGAAAATACTAGAAAATATAGGATGTTATAATTTTATATTTAAAATGGTACTTTTAGATAATTCCCCTGACTTTTTTTATTTTTTGCAAACAATTTCAATGTATACAAAGCAGAGAGATCCCTCACCTCAGATATCCATCTTCCAGATTCTATATCCCTCTTTAAATCTTTCTTTCCCTATGAACTTATATATTTATTTTATTGAAATATTTAGAGGAAATCTCAGACACCAACTCAATCTACCCTTACATATTTTTGTATGTATCTTTTTTTCAAAGAAAGGACATTTTTTGACACAATTTCATACATAATGCCACAATGGCATTGTCATGCCTAAGAAAATTAATAATTTCTAGGTGTTAAGAATTCACAATAATTCATATTCAACTTTCAATGACTATCTAAAAAATGTGATTTTTTTTGTAGTCTGATGGAATCAAGGTGCAACAAACAGGATCAACTGCATTTGGTTAGGATGTCTCTTAAGTTTTTTTCCTAGTACAGTTCCTCCCTTTCCCTGTAAATTTTTTTCGTGCCTTTGTCTTGTTGAAGAAACTGTTCTGACTTCTTTTTCAATTGAATTTGGAACGTCACTGTTGAAGAAAGTGCAGCATCGGGCTGACAAAGTGAAACCTGCCAAACTTCTCAAATTTATTTTTTGGCTATAGAGGGGCAAAGGAAGTCCTGGGACATTTCTGCCTACTTCATGTTCTGAAAGATCTCCATGAAGCCCTTCAGCAAGTCTACCTGTCACATTAAGGAGTCTAAAACTGTGATAATCATTCATAAAATTTTGTGTTTTACAATACTACTGTGACGTATTGAAGTTTGTAAAATAGTTTTTATTTAATAGCATTAAGATATTTATGCATAAACTAAATGACATCAAATAAGCCAATAAATGTTTAGAAATTCCAAGTTTATAAATATCTTCCTTAGAATGTATAAGAAATAATTGAGAATTGTTTTTTAATAATCCTGGGAAAGAAATACAATTTGGCATGTCTCTTAACTTTGGCTTTTGCCCCCATTTTTAGGGATCATTTAGCCAGACAGGCAGGTTTTCATTAAATTTAATTTGTGTGGAGCTTAAATATTAGGTTGAGTTATTAGGATGGTAAACCAATTGATGGCTCTGTCTTTTAACATCTTGTGGTGCACTTTTTAAGAGAGATATATAGAATATTCAGAGGATTAGAAAATGCTGATGAAAATTACAAGTGTTATGAAAGAGAAAATGAAACTTGAACATATCTCCATGGTATTTGTGTTACATAAAAGTGTAAATTGGCATATATAAGACTGGCTTAATCTTTCTTTGCAACAGCTTTAGCTAATAAAACTTCAAAAAGATCAGTGATGCAGTTTTTGAAAATCTTAAATATGAATGACTTTAAATGGAACCCTATGAAGTGAATGACAGTAAAGTAATCGTAGATGAAATTACCAATTTCAAATGAAATAAATTCAAAATGAAAAGGATGAAGGGCAATTAAGTACCTATTTTGACAATTCGAAGTGGTCAAGTTTTTAAAAGTATGACACAGGAAGCTTAACCTATCTATATATGAGTGATAAATGAGGCATTTTGTGTCATTACATTCCCATAAATCACTTTCTTTAACTGCTGATGGCTTTTATCAGATCTAACCTTTTCAAGCTTCTATTAGAGTGCTAACATTTTCAACTTTGACACATGTGCAGTTTACAAATTCTGCAGCTGATTAACTCTGGACAGAAGCTCACTGGCATCATTGTCTTTAAGTTGGGTGAAAGCCTTAGGGTCTCAAAAACTCAGACACTTACATTACAGTACAAAAATCTCCATTAATGTAAGGGGTTGGGCTTTAGAGTTGCCAGGCGTTTGTTTTCTTTTGGGAAACAAATATGAACAAGACTTCATTTTCTATGAAACAGGTGATTTAGGAAATACTAAAAATTAGAAAAAAGAATTAGACGAGCAAGCCTGATAATAAGGGTTAATCATGTATTTTTTTGCCTTAAAATATATATTTTTGGCACTCAAGAAATATTGTTCAAAAAAATGAGTGCTAAAGTTTAGTTTTGAAACAATCAAAACTGAAAATCAAAGATTAATGCATTTGTGGGGTGAGGGATATGACCTGAAATACAATATAATTTAACTGAGGCTTTTATACTGATGGAACCATTTTAATGATTTTTATGGAGAGATGTTAAATCAAACTAAAATATATAGCTTAACTTTCATGTAAATTCCCAACATTCTAAATTAAAGGTTGTTTTGGTTAATTCACCGGTCAATTCAGTTGAAAAAGAGATTGAACACTCTTACTCTGCCTACTTTTAAAACAGTTGTATTGAAATTATATAGACAAATCATGTAGAAGGTAATGCAATTTCTGTTGAAAGTTAGTTGTTAAAATACCAAATCTTCACAGGATACTCTGTATACATAAAATTAGAATAAACCACTTATTACCAACATGAAACATTTATCACAAGACACTTTAAAATTATCAAACTATTTGTCTATTAATAGTGTAGGAACAAATAAAGCAAATATATGAAAGCTGTAATCTATTCAATTGCAGACAAGTGAAGATCAAGACTTCACAATATTTTTAATTTTAATGGTCCTAATTTCTTAGTTGAAGAGTCAAATACAACAAATTGGACACCCTGAGGGTTTTGATGATGAACATGAAATTGTAAAGGTAGATACGAATAGGTCAATGTATTTATATAAATAGCACATCCATAAATACACGTGAGTAGATGTGGGTTAGTGGGAACAAAGATGTCAAAGAAATGTATTTAGAAAATATAATTGACATAGACCTTGAAATAAAGCTAAAGTTTAAAAAAACACTGTCTTTGATAATAATAGCTTGACAGAAGAAATCATGATGCTGGTTGTTTGACCAACAGGAGCCTGGGTACTTCAGATAGCATTAGTTTTGATAAGTACTACCAGTCATCTAGCCTAAATAATGAAACCTAGAGACAGACTAACGGCACTAAAGTAAAAATGTTCACAGAGAACCTCCTGCGGCAGATTGCCTCTTGTTGATAAATGACAAATCTTAGAAAAATAGTGGGGGAAGGACAACTTTTTCTAGCACCACAACCCACATAGTCTCATAATGTCACCATCTAAGGCCTATCCATGACAAATTTAAAACTTCTTTATTTCACTAATAATGTCACTCATCACAGGAGCTGGGCAGTTACACTTTGACAATTCAGATGTAAATCCTGGGTTGCCTATGAGTATTCATGACAAAGGCATATTTATCATTTAAAACAAAAGGACATGACTTCTTGGTGTTCATATCAAAGACCAGTGATGGATGAGGCCATGCTAATCAAAAGACAGGCTAGAAAGAACACAGATGTTTGCTACTTTGATTAAGAAAAGACTATTCCCTCCCCTAAAACCTCCCCAATATGGACATTTCAAATGGTTTTAAATGTATAATTTTAAATAGATATCTAAGAATTTAAAATTCTCAGTGATAGCTCTTACAATAAAATATCATTTTTTTCCAACCAAATTATGGAGAGTCTCGAAACCAAGAAAAGATCCACCTACTAGAAAGTACTAGTTCCTCAGCGTAACCCACAGAGATATTTCCACAATTGGTACTGTCCTGAATTATTATTTTCAATCCAGAAAAATAAAGAGAAAAAAGTCTATCATCTCAAATTTTATAAATAGCACAACCGTAAGATGAAATCATTGTTAGGAATTAAATAGAAAACAAGGTTTAAGACATTTTTGCCATTTTTGTTTCTGGCCATTGTGTTGCTGATTTTCATTCCAAATGCTTTTCCAGTTGAAAACCATTAAAAAATAATTGTTTGGCTAGGCGTGGTGGCTCACGCCTGTTATCCCAGCACTTTGGGAGGCTGAGGCAGGAGGATCACCTGAGGTCAGGAGATTGAGATCATCCTGGCTAACATGGTGAAACCCCGTCTCTACTAAAATAGAAAAAATTAGCTGGACGTGGTGGCACACGTCTGTAGTCCCAGCTACTCGGGAGGCTGAGGCAGGGGAATTGCTTGTACCTGGGAGGTGCAGGTTGCAGTGAGCCGAGATTGTGCCACTGCACTCCAGTCTGGTGACAGAGCAACACTTTGTCGTAAGAAGAAAAAAAAAATTGTTCACATTTTAAGGCTTATTTAAAACCTCAAAGGCAATTATTTCTGGTAATTTTAGCATTCATTACCATTTTGGATGAGAGAGACCAAAAATAAGCGTGGCATTTAAAAAAAAAAAAAAAAAAAGGAAGAAAAACAAGCAAAGATATTTAGAGGTGGAGCTATCGATAGCACTTCCTCCCATTCCTCTGATGAAGAGCTATCATCAGGGCTGGCTAATAGAAATCCAATTTACAAGGCCCTGCTCATTTGAGTGCCTTTCAAGATGCAGAGGATTGGTAACCCTTCAGACCCACAAACAAATGTCTGCTCTTCCAGGGCAGAACTATTTTAATGTTGGTTACTGGGAAGTCATCACTGTAAGGTCACCTTGAAGAACTGTGAATGGTAGGGGGGTGGGAGAAGCCCACTTCTAAGTCATCTGTTTCCTGCCAATTTTCCTTGTCACTTTTTCAATTCCAGTGAAGCATACTTGTTGATAAGCTTTTAATAGAGTGATGCATGACAAAAAACAAAAAAACAAGAACGATCCCTCCCTCCACATACAAAGCCATATGAGGGGAAAGAACTACCTGTGTATCATAAGAATACTTGGGAGCTTTGTTTTTCCTTTTGGTAGGATCATCTTCCTCTCAAAATCATGGAGACACCAAAGCCATGCAGTAATTTTGAGCATGCATATAATCTGTGCTTCTTGTATGGAAAATTTGTGTCATATTAAATGTGTGGCTGGTGTTAGACCAACAAGTGTATTCCATTTTACGATACTGAGTTGTATCTACACATGTACCAGGGTCTACTTTTTACCGGCCAAAGTATTACGTGTCCTACTTATAATAGGTATGTTCTCTTTTTAAAATATATACCTACTTCTCACAGAGAGAGTTAAGAGTTGGATATGTCAGAGGGCTCAACACTCAATATATTAAGAGGTATTTATAGAATAACAACAATGTTTCACCTTTTGGCCCTTTTATGAAAAATTTACTGGATGCCTAATATATTTAATATTCAGTAGCATGTGAGAATAATTTTTATGCAACTCTGATAGTTAGAAAGATAGATAACTCAATTATTAGATCATCTATCAAAATATTCAGATGTATAAGAGGCTACTAAAAAGATTGATGACTGAGAAAGTCCACTGATTCTCTAGCCATCATATTCATGCATTTGGCCAGACAACATTTTTCGCTGCCTTCACAAGCAAGCTTCATTACCCATCACTCCACTGAAAAGAGTTTATTATGAGGCTGCCATCTTGGCAAGACTATTATTTAGATGATAAATGCTGAGGGGGAAAAAGTGTGTCTACTTTTTTCTTTTTTTTTTTTTTTAAGAAAAAAGATGAGCTTTTCTGACAGATAAAACAAACAGCGTCTACATTTCTAATTAACTTAAATTTGGCAGATACAAATATGGGTCAGTTAAAGCTATGATGTTATCTTCTGTCTGAATTTTACCCTTAATTTGTAAAATGTAAATTAACTAATTAGAAGAAAAACAGCATGATTAGTGACAAAAATGCTTCAGCTGGGTCTTTGCTTCCTGACATTTATGATCAACTATAATGAATTATTGCTTTTTAAAATAATTGATAGAATATATTTTTTTCTCACCACAATGAAAGAAATTTTACTAAGAATTTATAAAAGAAGGCCAGGAACCTGGCAAAACAACAGAACTTTGTTCTGTGCTTTCGGAGGGAAAGATATATATAGAATGCCATTATATTAGAAACAACTGGGTAAATTTATGCTTGTGTAGCTGGGGTGAATTTAGAGGAAAGATATGTATAGAAATTAAGTCGCTGATAAACCCTGTTAAAAGATTGTTTCATATATAGAAAAAAAATGCCTTATACTGGGCTCTACTACAGTTTATACTGTACTCAGGACTTAACCCTCTCTCTATCATTTCAAATGGATTTGCTGTATACTCAAGCAATTAGTGAGAATAGTGCTGAGTGGTGGGTTGCAATGTTAGATGGAGAATGGTTAGAAACAAGAAACTATCTGCCCACTTGAGTTTCAGCAGGGAAACCTGTCATTGTTAAGTAACATTAATCCATGTAATAGTTAAGTGAAAAGCAGTTTTCAACTATTCCTATGTAGATAAAGGTTCTACAATGAGAAGTACATCTACAATGTCAGACATAAATGTCAATTAAAAGTTATACAAAATCCTGAACAGAAAGGTGTGTGGGGGTGGCCACGCTTGGCACAGTGGAGTGTGTGTGACTAGGCCCTGGGCAAGCAGAGCAGGATGGGGGGCTGTCAGTTCTCGTAGCACACCATCTAAGAGGTCTGATCTGAATGAGGAATACCAGGAAATTGGAACTGAAGCCGAGTGGTAATGTAGACAGAAGCTGAATGTGCTCAGCTGATAGTGGGCATTAGCTCCCAGTGACATGACACCATTTGAAATGGTGGAGAAAATAGGAAGAGAAATGATTCAAACAAAGATGTATGATGTCTAGGGGTTACTGAAAAGTGCAGTGATATGAGTAAAACAGGTGAAGAGTTAAAACAAATACTTCAAAATTTCAGTCCTAATTTTGGGTATGCCATTAAAATATTTACCTTGGACAAAAGTATCTTAATTTCATTTAGTAGACAGTTATCACATTTGGAAACAAAACCACTGAAATACTTGAATACTCCTTTTTCCAATATTATGACAAATATGTAAACTTTCCACACTTTGCAAAGTGCAATCTAAATGCTCGGAGAATATTATTGCACTTATTTTATATTTACTAGCTGTGGAGACAGCATGAAAATCTTCCTGAATAGCTGCTTCTCATTAAAAAGAGTATTTTTTTTAAAAGCACTTAGGTTATTACTTTTATATTTATAGAAATTCATTAATAGTACACATTTTTCTTCCCCTCTCCATGCCACCATGATATACTAAATTAAAAAATAATATGGATAACCAGTCAAAGCCCCACTTCACAGTAGATAAATCTAACATAGAACATCAATTTATAAATGGCAGAAAATCCTCGATAGTTCTCTTGCCTCCAACTAACTCTTCAACCTTTTAACACATTATGTACACAGGAGATAATTACTTCAATTTATCTACAATTTACCTTTATGTACATTAATCTTGCACTTCAGAAGTAATCCTCAAACTTCTGAGTTCCAATAAATTGGTTTCTATCAAAAAGATAGACTATAAAACATAAGATAGCATACAGACCTCCTCATTTGTTTAGTTTTTCTCTTTCCAGCTATTAACAATCTCCATTCACATTTGTCATTTTGAAAAACTAATTTTATTTTTTAATTAAAAGCATTAATAGTTCCAAGTAAGGGTTTCAGCTTGATGGTAACTGGAAAAAAAAAAAAAAAAAAAGAGGCAAGAGAAATGTAAAAAGCAATCATTTATATCTATTTAAATGATTTAATATTTCTGTACTGAGGGCAGCACTTTGTGTTTGAGGAGTGTGTTTATCTGTGAAGGAGAAGGAAGGCAAGGAGAGAAATGCAATGAGTGTCAGGTATCCTGACCAAACCTGAGTCCCTCGGTGTTGCAGGAAGGTCAGACCCTTTCAGCATTGTACTGTTGTGTCAAAATACGTCAACAAGCCATCACATTGCAGGAAGAAGAATGACCTTTCAGTTCTTTATGTTTGGGCTGCCGATGGAGCTTTGGATGTGGGGTATGCATGAATGGTTTTCCTAGCTGCTTGACAAATGCAACTCCCAAGGTTTCTTTCAAGTGTGATTGTTAAAAGCCCTAGGTTCGTACATTTTGGTACAACTTTCTAAACCCACATAACTCATGGTAGAAACTGATGTGAGGTTAACTATCAATACCCTGAATAATCAGATTCAGTGCAACCAGACTAAAATTACTTTATAAATGTTCAAATGCAAGAGATGAAGGGTGGGAGTCGGTAAATTTAGAAATAATTTAATTTGCTATGAGTCATAATTATTGTTAATCAGTTCTCTAAACTTTATTATGATGTCATGTCACAAGTGTCTTCTTTCCCTGTTTATAAGAGGCATTTTTCTATTCTCTCCCTCTGAGAAAAACCACTTAATCTCTTTCTACCATGGATGATCCCTAAATCAAACTATCTCTGACCCATCACTCACATTCCTATCCCACAGCCCAGTTGCCTTTGGACATCTCTAAACATCCCAACTGAAGTTATTGCTAACCTACATTATTTTCTATTCCCAATTCTTTAATAGCATCATTATTTTGCCACCACCAATATTAAAACCTCAAAATTATCTCTATTCCAAACCACTTAATACAGCAACACTTTTACTGATGTATTGAATGTTGGCATTACTTGACAAATTCTGTGAATCCTGTCTTTATAATCTCTACAAGTCTATATGGTCCCCTTCCATTTCCACTACTACCACTATAATTTGGGAATTAATGGATTATTTCAATATGGATGACTAATAGCAATAGTGTCCCTATTTCCAAATTCTTGTTTCTATTCAATCTAAGCACTGCTACCAGAATATCCATCCTAAAGTTAGGTCCTAATCATGTCACTCTTCTATTCAAAAAACTCCACTGGCTTTCTAGCTCTGTGACCTTGATTTGGGCACTTAACCTCTTCATAGCTCAACTTTCTCATATGAAATAGAGATAAAATACTAGCATTTACCTCATAGGATTGTTATGTGGATTAGAGTGGAAAATACATGTAAGTGCTTAAACCAGCACCTTGAACATAATTGGTGTTCAGTGTTAGCTGTTATTATGATCAATGTACATCTTTGTTTCCCTATTAGTTTGAATTAAATTCACTGAAGGCAAGATTAAGTTTTGCTCACCTTTGTATGCTCTGAAATATATAATATGCTATTTCTACATAGAAGTAACTTATTAAACATCAGCTGAATTTAACTGTATATCTATGCCACTACTGATGGGCCAGTTTGCTAGAACTTGTTGCATTAGGAATACGGCAGGCCAGGCATGGTGGCCCATGCCTATAGTCTCAGCACTTTGGGAGACAGAGGTGGGAAGATCGCCTGAGACCAGGAGTTCAAGGTTGCAGTGAGCTACGAGTGCACCACTTCATTCTAGCCTGGCTGACAAAGTGAAGCCTTGTCTCTAAAATAAAAAATAAATAAAAGAAATATGAAGTAGTAAAAAATACTTCACATTAAACCAATGAAAGGTAATTAGGGCTCATCAAATATTTTAATCCAGTGTTGAGTTCAATATGGCTTTATATACCTGCCATTAGCACACAACCAATGACTTCATTTTTAATACCTTCTTAATCAATATGGAGTACTCTTAAAATACTGCAGCTGGTTATCAAAGATGACTAAAATAGCCTCCTATTTATATGAGTTGATGAATCCTAAAAAAAAATCCTCTTTACTAAATAAAAAAAATTGGCTTTAGTTTTTAACTTATGATCACTTGGAATGAAATACCAGCTATAAGATTAAATTTAAAATGGGAGGTGGTGGTAATGGTTAGCAAGCTGCCAGCAACAAATGGGAAGGAAACAGCAAAAGGGAATATATAAAGAGAAGCAAGAAAGGGTTAACAAGACAATTTGCTAGTACAATCCTGTGTGAGAAAAGGTGACCAAAACACAAGAAATATCTCAATGTCAGGGATTCAGATAGAAAAGGAAGAAAATTAAGAGAATAGAATTCACACAGATCTTAAGAGTAGATTGGAAGAATGTAAGGGAGAGAGAAAAACACACACACACACACACACACACACACACACACACGTGAATGTAATTGACTTGTGTTAATGAATAAAGGGAATTCATAGGAGAAATTTAATTTTTATAAGAATTTGACTTCCAGAGTCAATTAGAAATTAGAATGAAAGAATGTTCACCATTGCCATTATGTATCCATGAAGATTTCTGTTTTATGAGAAGAGTACGAGACATGCGAATTGCATTCATGACTCATTTTCCATATTCCACATATGTGAGAAGAGAATGAGCATAGGCAAACCAGGGCAATGTAGCCTCATCACTTATACATTATCCATTCCAGGAGATACCTGAATGATACCAAACATCAGAAGATGCTTGGAAATGGGAACATATGCTCCTTAAAGGCAGAGGAAATGAAAAAGCATAGCTGCTGTGAACAGGGCTCTGTCTCACCAAAATATGGCCTGCTTTATTTTAATCCAAGAGGCATAAGAAGCCCTGAGTGCTACCAGTAGATAACCAAAGAAAGCTGCTTTCTAACAACCGTATGCTTATTATAATCCTTGGCCTTGAACATATTAAAGACTGCCCTTTTGCTGGGCATAAAGTTGTAAATGAAAAATCCCATTCCAACTCTCAGAAGCCTGAGGGAAAGAGAGGTAGAATATATGGATGTCTGAGAGAGAGAGAGAGAGAGAGAGAGAGAGATCTCAAAAGAAAGTAACCTGAAGGACTGCACAGTACTCTCTTTCATGATGACAATGAAGTCTATAAGTTAAATGGATTTAATAAAGATACAAAGGTTAAGATTACAAGGTTAATTTTAAGACAAACTGGTTTACACAAATCTGTTAAACTATGTGTTAAAATCATAATTGAAAGTCTCCTACTTGGAACCAAGTTAGGGTAACAAAGACTGGATTAGCTCTCTGTTCAAAGTTAAAAAACAAAATAGATGACATAACAGTTTTTAAACACTAGACATCAAGCAATGAAGAACTGTAATCCCAGAGTGATGGGATTACAAAGAGTGAGCCATTTGATTGGCCCAGCTTAATAGAGTTTCCAAGCTGTGATGTCCAAATGGTGAGCCCAGGTGAAGTCCAGCAGTCTCCCTGAATTGAGGAATTGTAGCTAGAAGAATGGAAAGCCAAGGCAACTAGAGTTTAAAGGGCAGAATATCAGCAGGAGAAAGCTGCCCACAGAGACAGACAGACAGACAGACAGAGAGACAGAGAGAGAGAGAGAGAGAGAAATTCCAGGAACCTAAGTAGGTCTCCCTCAAGTATTCAGAAGAGTTCTGATAAGTGCATATATGTAAAGACACAGAAAACTTGAATGACATAAACAACCAGTTTGACCTAATTGACATTTATAAGACACTCCAAAAACAAAAGTGGAATAGTTTCAAGTGTACATAGAAAATTTACAGAGATAACCACAGTCTGAGCCATAACATAAATCTCAATACATTTAAAAGAATTCAGATTTGTTCTCTGATCTCAGTGCAATTAAATTAGAAACCAAACAGAAGATATCTGAAAATTTCTCAAATATTTCAAAACAAAACAGCATACTTCAAAATAAGTGTGGGTCAAAGAAGAAATCAAAAGTAGAAAGTATGTGGAACCAAATAAAAATGAAAATGCAATATGTAAATATTTGTGAGATACGGCCACAACAGTGCTCAGAAGTAAATTTATTGCATTAAAATGTCTACATTGGAATAGACAAATGGGATCTAATTAAACTAAAGAGCTTCTGCACAGCAAAACAAACTACCATCAGAGTGAACAGGCAGCCTACAGAATGGGAGAAAATTTTTGCAATCTACCCATCTGACAAAGGGCTAATACCCAGAATCTACAAAGAACTCAAACAAATTTACGAGAAAAAAACAACCTCATCAAAAAGTGGGCAAAGGATATGAACAGACATTTCTCAAAAGAAGACATCTATGTGGCCAACAGACACATGAAAAAATGCTCATCATCACTGGTCATCATAGAAATGCAAATCAAAACCACAATGAGACACCATCTCATGCCACGTAGATGGCAAGCATTAAAAAGTCAGGAAACAACAGATGCTGGAGAGGATGTGCAGAAATAGGAATGCTTTTACACTGTTGGTGGAAGTGTAAATTAGTTCAACCATTGTGGAAGACAGTATGGCGATCCCTCAACGATCTAGAACTGGAAATACCATTTGACCCAGCCATCCCGTTACTGGGTATATACCCAAAGGGTTATAAATCATGCTACTATAAGGACACATGCACACGTATGTTTATTGCGGCACTATTCACAATAGCAAAGACTTGGAACCAACCCAAATGTCCATCAATGATAGACTGGATTAAGAAAATGTGGCACATATACACCATAGAATACTATGTAGCTACAAAGAAGGATGAGTTCATTTCCTTTCCAGGGACATGGATGAAGCTGGAAACCATCATTCTCAGCAAACTATCACAAGGACAGAAAACCAAACACTACATATTCTCACCCATAGGTGGGAACTGAACAATGGGATCACTTGGACACAGGGTGGGGAATATCACACTCTGGGGCCTGTCATAGGGTCGGGGGAGGGAGGAGGGATAGCATTAGGAGAAATACCTAATATAAATGAAGAGTTGATGGGTGCAGCACACCAACATGGCACATGTATACCTATGTATCAAACCTGCATGTTGTGCACATGTACCCTAGAACTTAAAGTATAATTTAAAAAATCATAATAAATAAATAATAAATAAATAGATAAATAATAAATAAATAAATAAAATGTCTATATTGGAAAAAAAATGAATTAAAATCAACAACTTCAGTTTTCCACCTTAGGAAACTAGAAAAAGAAGAGCAAACTAAACAGAAATTAATACACAAAAAGAAAATAATGTATGATTACACACCAATGAAAGAGAAAAAAGAAAATCAATATTTTAAAAAAAAACAAATTAAAAAATGGTTCATTTAGAAGAACAATAAAATGGATAAACCTCTAGGCAGATTGATCTAGAAAAGAAGACACAATTATCAATATCAGGAATTAGAAAGGAGACATATCTACAGACATTGAAAGATAATAAGGGAATATTTTCAACAAGATTATGCCAAAACATTCTGCAACTTAGATTAAATGGACAAACACTTTGAAAGACTCAAAGTGCCAAAGCTCATTCAAGAAAAAAAAGGCATAACCTGAATGTCTTATAACTACTAAGAAATCGATTTTATAGTTAAAAATCTTTCACCAAAAAAATACCACAGGTCCAGATGCTTTGACTGGGGAATCTCACCAAAAATTTAAGGAAGAAATAGTAGCAATTCTGTGCCAACTTTTCAAAAAAATTAAAGAGGAGGAAATGCCTCCCAACCCATACTAAGAGGCCAGCATTACTCTAATACCAATACCAGATAAATACTTTAGAAGGAAAAATAAAACATGAACCTGTATCACTCATAAACATAGATGCAAAAATTCCTAACAGATTTTAACAAATCAAATCCAGCAAAATATAAAAAGTGTATTGCTTCATAATCAAATGCAGTTTATCTCAGGAAGGCAAGGTTGGTATAACATTAAAATATCAATCAGTATTAATTCACTATATTGACTAATTTAAGAAACTTATATGATCATTGTAATAGATGCAGAAACAGCATTTGACAAAAATCCAACACCAATTTTTGATAAAAACTTGTAGCAAACTGGGACTAGAAGGGAGTTTCTTCAACCTGATAAAGGGTGTCTACAAAAACCTATAGCTAACATCAGTCTTTTCTATTTATTTTAGAGACAGAGTCTCACTCTACTGCCCATGCTAGTGTGCAGTGTGGTATGATCATGGCTCACTGCAGCCTCAAATTCCTGGGCTCAAGTGATCCTCCCATCTCAGATTTCTGAGTAGCTAGGACTACAAGTGTGTGCCACCATACCTGGCTAATTTTTTTTTAAATAGAAACAGGGTCTCACTATGTTGCCCAGGCTGGTCTTGAGCCCCTGGCCTCAAGAGATTCTCCTGCACTGGTCTCCCAAAGTGCTGGGATTACAGGCTTAAGTCACTTGTGCTCACCCCTAACATCATTCTTAATGGTGAAAAGATCTAAAATCTTTCTTCTAAGATCAGCAGTGAGGCAACAATGTCCATTCTTACCATTCACTTTTGTATGAAGCAAAAGCAAAAAAAAAAAAAAAAAGCATACAAATTGAAAGTGAAGTAAAATAGTCTTTATAAGCAACATAGTTGTCTATGTAGAAAATCCTATCACTTCCACCAATGATGTAAACTATTAATAAATGGGTTTTATTGCCGTATAGAAAATCAAAATACAAAATCAATTGTATTCCTCTATAGTAGCAATGAACAAATGGAAACAAAACTATCATTACTAATATTATTAAGAACTATGAAGTACTTACATAGCCATCATTCAATCAATACAAAAAATGTGAGATTTGTGCACTGAAAACTACAGAACAATTTCTGAGAAAAATGTTAAAAGACCTAAATAAATGGAGAGATGTCAGGTTCATGGATCAGAAGACTCAATATTATTAAGATGTTAATTCTTCCCAAATTGATCTGTAAATTCAATGTAATCCCAATCTAAATCGCAGCAGGCTTTTATAGGAATTAATAAGCTGACTCTAAAATTCATATGGTAAAAAAGATCTTGAATAGCAAAATGTAACTTTGAAAAGAATAACAAAATTGGAGGACCTACTATCTGTTTTCAAAATTATAATGTTACAGTAATCAAAACAGTGTTGAATTGGTATAGACAAACCGATGATGGAACAAACAGAGAACTCAGAAACAGGCCCACACGTATATGAACAACTGATTTTTGACAATTGTACAAAGGTAATTTAGGTGGAGAAAAAAGAGTCTTCTCAAAAAAGGGTTCTAGAACCATTTCTACATGCAAGAAGCTTATATCCAGAATACTAAAATATAAAATAAAAATGCCCTACCAAAACTCAATAATAAGAAAGCAACTCAATTGACTAATGAAGCAAAGATTTCAAGAGAAACTTTTCCAAGAAAACAGGCAGCAAATAAATATAAGAAAAGATTCTCAATATAATTTATCATTAGAAAAATGCAAATTAAAAATCACATTAACACATTTTTACACAACTATTAGGAAGCCTTGAGTTAAAAAGACTGACCATACCAAGTGATGAGGAAGATGGGAAGCAGAAGGAACTATCATAAGCTGCTGGTGGGAATATAAAATGGTATAACCACTTCAGAAAAGAGTTTAGTCATTTTGTAAAAAGGTAAAAATATTCCCACCCTATGTCCCAATCATTTCATTCCCAGGTATGAAATGATTACATTACATCTTTACTCAAGAGTAATGAAATCATGTTAATATTTTACAAAACTGTTCAGATCAGCTTTATTAGTAATAGCCAGAACTAAAAATAAGCCCAATGTCCATCAACAGGTGAATGGATAAATAAACAGTGGAACAGCCATGCTACTTAATGCCTCTCAGCAATAAAAAGATGAACTATTGGTACATTCAACATATATTATCCTGAAATAATTATGCTGAGTAAAAAAGGCTAGACCAAAAGAAGTACATGCTGCATATTTACATAAAATAGTAGAAGCAAAGTAATCAACAGTCACAGAAAGCAGATCAGTGGTTACAGAGGTGCAGGGAGAATTGAAGGGATTAGGAAAGTGGATTATAAAGAGGCATCAGGAAACCTAGGGGTGGCGGGTATGCTCACTATCTCTATCATGGTAACAATTTTATAGGTTTATATAAAACATTAAATTGTACTCTTTAAATATGAGTTTATTCTGTGTCAGTTATACCGCAATAAAGTTGTTTTTTTAAAATACAGAATATAGGCTCTTGAAGAACAGAGAACAAATGGTCCATTTTCTCCAACCACATTAAGGTGAATATCTAAAACTTGTATGCTGGAGAGGGTTGTAGTTTTAGCTTAGCAAGCCCATTAACTGACAAAGTAGCCTCTTCCAACGTATTTACCACCATGACAGACATGAAGCTGCCGGTGGAGTAGAAAGAGCATAGGTGTGGAGTTCACAAAGAGACTTGGGTTCAGGTGCTGCCTCTGCAGTTTACTGCTCAGTTCTCACTGTTAACCCCTCAAAGGCAGGGGCTGAGTCCCTACTGCCTAACACAGTGCCTGTAAATGTTTGCTGACCTGGACTTGTATTTCTTCATAAAGCAACTATTTCATGAAGACTCTGTTTGGAAGCAGATAAGCTAAGAATGCTACGGCTAGCTAGCAAGTTGAGGCTCGGTAAAGAAGAGTCTGACTTCAATGTTAGATACAGACTAACCTCATCATAGTTCTCAAACAGAACAACAACAACAAAAATCCCAGAGTCCAGGCTGCACTGCACACCAATTAAAATAGGGTAAAGCCAACATCAATATTTTAAAAACAACCCCCATGTGATTTTAACACACAGTAAACTTTGAGAACCATTAAGCTAGACTCCAAGCCTTTTTAGTATCAATTTTGACCTGATCTCCATTATTCTAGAATTAGCCTCAGAAATAGACTCTGTATTCTTGGGTTCTTGACAATAACTGTACTCCCGATATTGGGAAACTCTCATTTATTTTTCCCTTACCCTCTCTGGATGATCATAATGGTGTGTTTCCATTCCTAGAACGGCCACTCAATCCTTTGCTTGTTGGTTTGGTTTGGTGTAAGATTTCTGAGCTATACATGACTCAGATTAACTTTGTCATAGTGGGTGTCAACACGAAGTCATCCTCTCAACAATTCTCTGGTCCCCTGGATTTGTGAAACTGGTCAATATACCCCTCTTGTAAAAATCTTACATATGCTTGAAAAGAGTAATCATTTAGATGTCTTTCTAGCCAGAGAAACTATAATTCATTGACATTCCCTTATAGATCTGTTTTCTTTGATTTAAGTCATTCTAGTTTCTCAACAATTGTCTCCTTATTACGAATATCACTCTAAAGGCCTAAGATAACATTTCTATACTTTGCTCAGTTTTGTTAAAACCAATGAATGATGGCAGAAAATATGAATTCCTCACTTAGAAAAGTCTTGTTATTCACATTCAACATGCTGAAAAAATGATACTTATCCATTATAACCATTATGAGAAGTCATTTTTCTCAAAGTACTCTATACACAGAAAACACTTCCCTCATCCTGATAA
Source organism: Pan troglodytes (assembly GCF_028858775.2). Classification (NCBI taxonomy): domain Eukaryota; kingdom Metazoa; phylum Chordata; class Mammalia; order Primates; family Hominidae; genus Pan; species Pan troglodytes. Next base: position 28,661,086 of record NC_072414.2, on the reverse strand, counting down.
AATATTTTGAGGTTACTCCAGCTAGCAACAGTGTCAAGTATCTGTCTGGAACAATGGGACATCAATATCTCACAACCAACTCAATTTTAAGAGATGGAAAAAGCAAATCATATTTTACCCTTATCGAAGCCCCCTTCAGAGCATTTGCTAATTATTAGTCAATCTGTCACTTGTTATTGCTACTTGATAGTATACGGCAGCAGTGCTGCTTCTGAGGCTGCTGTAATTAAAGGTTTGCAAGAGCTTCCATTGCTAAGGCACATACTCCAACTTAAGACAGATGTGATCAGCCTTGTTTTTAACAAGACCGAAATAACTGGAAATCTGTGATTTGGCTAATTGCAGGGTTCCTGAAAGTATCTTAATACAGGAAAAACTTTGGCCATGCTCTGAAAAATATCTTCCTTAACTCTAACTGGTTGGCATTCCCATTCTAAATGCCTCTCCTCTCAAGCTATCACAAACCAGAGAAAGCAACTGCCAGACCATTGAGTAAATAACTGATCTTTAAAAAATACTTAGAGGTATGAACTAAAGTCAAATCAATTCTGTGGCAGAAGGTATTAGCTTAGCATTGCCTTCAGGAGAGTAGACTCTCTGGAGCCAAAGGTTCAAAAATCTGACAGATAGAACTCAGCTCTTAATCGTTTCTGTGGTACATAAATGTGATCAAGACCATATTTCCTCTGGTGCTCATCTCGCCTCCTATCCTAACATCAGAACAAGAAATGGCTTTCAAAGATCTATGCACTTGCTTCATTTAATACTGTCCTTTAGAGCCAATCAAGAGAGGTCCATGTCCTGCACCCAAGCTTTAGGTAACTCTGCTCTGGCCCCTGTCTAGTTATATCTGAATCCATGAAGTAACGAGTTTATGGGGCCAAGGAAACATCCCCATCTGACACCTGTTCCCTCAACCAGTTTCTAGGCCACATTCCAGGTATCAGTGACCTCAGAACTTCCTGATCTTATAGCCCCAAGACCATTCCCAGGGCCTGGAGGGCCCTTTCTCTCAGGTTCATTCACCTGATAAGAGGGCAGACAACCAGAGTGTGCAACTCTGGCCTGAGAGCAGTGGTTTATGGGAATGTACGTGGAGCTTGGATATGCAGGCTGGGCATGCGCTTGACACCTTTCCAGGTGTAGGATGGAGCTGAGGGTGGGAAGAAAAGGAAGGCAGGCTGTGCAGTGGGACCACCTCTCCCTGCACTGACACACGGAGCCTGGAAATCCAAGGAATCTAGGAATTCTTATGCAAATCTAAACTTTCAGCTCTTCATGTAGAATAGAATATATTTTATTTAAGGTCTGTTAACTTAATATGTAACTTTACAAATTTAGACACATAGTGTATAAGGCTCCATTTGTACTCTTGCTCCAGGCCCAGTTTCATGCAACCCTTAAAGAAACTAGAGTTTATCCTCTGCTTAGAATTTTCACGGTATTCTATGTCAAATTTCAAATGAGAGAACTGTCTGAAGTTTTGGGAAAGCAACCGACCAACATAAGATTATACATATTTATCTAAAAACCTTTATAAAGTGCATTTGTCATTTAGTTCTCAGTTATTTTCTGTTTTTAAAAATCTTTATGTTAAATACATTTATGCTCTATTTCATGAAATAGGATTGCAAAAGTCTACACATTTGAAAAGTGCATAAAAGTTTTTCAGAAAAATCAGGCATTTTCCTCACTATCCTTCGAGTTGAATTCTCAAAGAAAAAAATTTGATTGTACTATGGCTTAATGTCACAATGCCTGACAAATTCCTCAATGGCCGATTCAAAACATTATTGTCTGTCAGACATCAGTAAATACAATCAATAAATATCTACTATCACCTACTATATGCCAGATTCTGGACAACCAAAGATGGATAAAACCAGTAGATAAGATGGAACTCAACATTAATTGGAGGAGGTTGACAAGTAAACAAGCGATGACAATGTTTAATAGATGTTACGAAATTATTAGCAAAACATAGGAGGCGCATCAAACCCAATCCTAGAATGCAGGAAGGTTTCTCAAAGAGATGTCAGCCAAGCTTAGTGCTGAAATTAGCTGAGTAGTTTATGTGGCAAAGAAGGCAATTAAAAATGTCTAGTCGGAAGACTTCTAAACTTCATCAGTGGTATACAGAAAAACAGGCAGAGGGGAACTAATATTTTTTTGACTGCCAGGCACTGTGAAAGTGCTTTGCATATATTAAATAACTGATCTTCAGAGTAATAGGGCAAAAAAGGTTTCACTCAGTCCATTTTATTGAGGAGAAAACACAGTAAGTTGCTCCCAGTCATGGGACCAGAAAGTGGCATACTCTGGATTCAAACCCAATATTCCTCCCATTACTTCAAGGATCACTAAATTGAAAAAACAAATTTTGCCCCATTTGTTCCAGCCAAGAAGCTTAGATTTTCTTTGAGAGAAGCAGAGAGGTATATCAACAAAGTGCACTTTGGTTTTAAAGAGATGTCTCTAATGAGAACGTGCCAGAATGTGACTGGAATGGCAGATGGAGGGGCTGAAACTTGCAGTTGCAATTTCCATGTTCTTGATCAGTGGTTGTTGGTCACTGTTCATGTGCTTTATAGCATATGGCCCTTTCTCTGTCATTTAAGGTCACTCAATATTTTCATTCAAACTGACCCACTTTATCTCAAACCACCAAAAGTAAGGACAACGTGTCTATCCCTGCCTCTTTGAAAGGTCACACATTAGAGACCATATATGTAATCTGACCTTAGACTGGTAGAATTGGTTTCTTTCTTTACAAGTCATCATCTCAGTATAAAAGTATACTTAGTAATAGATGCCAAATTGTCAAAGAACTCACCTTTTGATTAGAGAAATAGGATTAGAAGACTTTTTGTGTGTTGATTTCATAAGGAAATGTATTTTGTGGTAGCCTTATATAATTTGGGGTTATATTTATGGTCCAAATGCTTCCCAGAGGCATTCTTTATCTCCTTTAACTCTGTAGAAGTAGAGACTACAGAGTTTTGAGTAGTTGTTTAACCAAGGTTCATAACTGGGACTTGGGATGGAGATGTGTTTGTAGGAATGGTTGCTTATGTTCTTTACTCAATAGCACTGATTTTGGGGAAGATGACTACATTGTAAAATTTAAATGTTTTCAAGGTTAGTTAAGCTGAGTAAGAGTATCAATTTACTATAAAAGAAAACTCTTATAGAAATGTTAATCTAAAAATTGCTGGCTCTGTAGTTATTTGTGTGGGAAATGGATTTATATAAAAGCATTAGTCTAGGCCAGGCTCACGCCTGTGATCCCAGCACTTTGGGAGACCAAGGAAGGTGGATCATGTGGTCAGGAGTTCGAGACCAGACTGACCAACATGGTAAAACCCCCTCTCTACTAAAAACACAAAAATTAGCCGGGGGTGGTGGCAGGCACCTGTAATCCCAGCTACTTGGGAGGCTGAGGCAGGAGAATCACTTGAACCCGGGAGGCGGAGGTTTCAGTGAGCCGATATCGCACCACTGCACTCCACCCTGGATGACAGAGTGAGACTCCATCTCAAACAAACAAACAAACAAACAAAAGCATTAGTCTATAAATAGTAATTGAACAGTCTTATTGTAAAATCCAATCTTTAATCTGAAAATAGTGGGACAATTAGGTAATATTGGTTTTTATATAAACTAGAGGCTTATCACACGAATAAAGCAAAAAGCCCTATTTCTAACCAATAGCCTCCTTGAAAGGCTACCTACAGGTGGGAGAGAATTTCTTCCAATTCTGAAGAACTTTACAAGCTGCTAAAGTTATATGCTGAAGAACTTTAGCAATTGCTAATATACATGAGTTGTGTTGAGGCAAAATACGAGAAGAGGAGGATCCCATACATTCACAAATGGGGTAAGTTCTCCTTCTGTCAAAATACTCCATCACCAGTCAGCTTGTATCATTATCATATGTTACAAATTTTATATATAAGTAAATACCCCAAAGTTCCATTTCAAACCTGGGCACTAAATGTTCCTTTTTGAACTTGCATTTCTTGGCCTCTCTGCAGACCTTTGGTAACATCAGTGACTTCTGTGACATTTACTCCTTAAATGATCTGGACCATTTAAAACCAAGGCTAACATTCCCGTATCACACATCATGCCCTAAATGAATTATGCTCACTTAGCCAGTATATATTCAAACAATGTGCTCAGGGAATGTAAATCAATAGTAGTCTAAGTAAAACATCACCAGAAGGGTAAAAGTAGAATGCAACAAAGTGATATAAAATCCAAAGGAAATTGTATTAAATTATCTATCACACAGACATCCACCAGGCATGTCAATAATCCCTAAATCTATCATCCAGGCGACTAGATTATTTAATCAGCCTCTAAATGGTGAATGTTAAGTACACAGTAGGTACTCAATAAATAATTGAGTTGTTTTAGAAGAAAGATAATAATTTGGAATTTTGAAGTAAGCTCTAGTATTTGGGATTTGGTTTGTAATTGTTCCTTAGAAAAGATATGACTGGTACCAAAGCTGGGGAAACAGTCTACCTCCCTACTGCTTGAGCTTATCAGCTTTTTTTAAAATACTTCAGCAACCTAAACTTATGCAATTTGATTTTCCTGTCATTGCTTTCCCTATACTACCAAAAATGATGCTTTCTTTACTATTTCAAACTCATCATAAAATTGCTAAAAATCTAAAATTCAATTTGCCACATTACTGCTAATTTGAATAATGGCTGAATAAAACACAGGAAACGCTGAAACAGCATTGATTTCTAAAACATTTTGCACTTTCCTCCTCCATCCCTGTAAAGTAAAGCTCGGATGCCACGCACAATTACACAAGAAAATCAAGAAAGCTATTACATTCAGCATTTTGTCATGATCATTGTTACCATGGCAAAAAGTGGGCTTAGTTTAGCACAGCTGCCACAGGCGAGGTCCACTGGCCTTTTGTAAAGCTGAGTAACAATATAATGCCAAATTCTGTAGCTGGTCACTGTTTTTACCCTAGGACAAGGCTATTACCCACAGATGCTACTGTCTCATTCCTTAAGGATCTGAGCCAATGTCATTTTATTATTGTATTCTTACTGTTGGCTGGCATTCCTGTTCTAAGGGGGAAAAAACATGTAGTGTGAACACGGGACTGCAATAATAGAAAAAGCCAAAGTTTGGAAGGTTGTATTGTAAATGACAATAGGGTTGTGCTGGAAATCACACAGATTTGGGAGTGAGAGATAAATGCAGCCCCATGATAACTAGCTCTACAGCACATCATTTTCTCTGACTATCAGCTTAGTTATCTGTAAAATGGGGACAAAAGTAACTTCCCGGACATGTGGTAGATAAACAGTAAAATAAGACCCTCCCACTCCTTTCTTAACGCTGAGATTTCCATGTCTTTGGGAACGTTAATATGAGTTGGTAGGTAAACTATTCTCTATTCTTGGAAGGGGTATCATTTCCGTCTTTCATATCATTTGGATACTTTCCTCAGAGAGCTGAGGATAAATTATTTTAAGGTCTGAGTAAGCATAAATTTCACATCAAAAGGATAAAAGTTCAGTGTCAATACTGTAATATACACCACATCTTATTATCTGTATTTTAAGTGACACCAATATTATTATAAAATGAATGAAAAATGGAATATATACTAATTTTGACCTTATGCATAGATTTTTAGTTTTAAAAAATGAAGCAACATTATGAAAGCAGAGAAGTTTAAATTATCTGAAATGAATACATTAATCAAAACTCTGTATTTACTAGAAACAAAGGCTACTAGCATTTTTACCAGCTAAACAAAATATTTTTTTCTAATGAGATTTCAGCTGAGTATCGTTTATCTTAAAAGAAAAATAATGAGACCTTACCTATTCCAGTAGCTCCAGAACTGGTCATGCAGGTAGGCATGGTGGCTACATTCATCACCAAATGAGGCTTTGCTTTCAATCCAGTGAATTATGTGCCCTTCTACAGCTAAGGGACAAAGCATTACTAATATACGGAGAAGGGAGGGGAAGATTGAAAATTCTGAACTCTGTACAGGCCTCTCTATGCTTCACATTAATGAGCACAGGCTTAGCCCTTACCATCATCTATAAATGTAATTACAAAACAACACACTGTATATGTTCATTACAAAGAACATTTATGTGACAATCGTATCCCTTTGATTTTCATTATATTCTTCAAAACTCCCTTTCCTAGTTCTCAGACTGCCTGTATAACTCGACAAGTGCCATGTCAAGCAGACCAAAATAAGTCTGGCTTTTCAAGAGATCTATGTTTAAGGAATTTGAAATTTAGAGAAATAAGTTGAAAATGACAACCAAAATATCTTTAGAAAACATGTCTATTTCTCAATATATCAAAAGATTTTAAGACAGATTTCTTCTGAACCTATTATTTTCTGCCGTTTAAAAGTAGTATTTTCCAATTATCCACCCATTTATAATATTATAAAGCTAATATTAACATAAAAAATTAAAAAATACATCCCTTTTCTCTAAAAACAAACGCATAACAGAGTTAAAGAACTTACCAACTGGTACTTGTAAAATGAAGTCTGGTGTTTTGTCATAACCCTTTGCACGAAGCTGATCTTCATCTACAGGAAGAACAAACACTATTTACTTAAAACACTATTCAATTAACAAGATAGGAATATATTTGTTTTTATTTCTTAAATATGTATAAAAATTACTACTGTAGTCATACATATCTTTTTTCTGCATGCAGTGCTGTGTCAGAAATAATGAACTTTCTGAACAACCCTGAAGCATAAATATGCTTCAGATATGCTTCTTTCATTTTTTCCGCATGTTTTCGTTATTATAAACATCACGAGTTCAAGCTGTCATATACTACCTTTTTTGTAATTGAAAGTACTCAAAATAAGGTAATATACTTACTGATTTAAAATAAAGGCTTTCACCGCTGTGAAAATTACAAATGTTATCAGCCAGTATTGAAAATTTATAGTAAAGGGGCAAGCACAGTGGCCTTTACAGTTATGAAAAAATGCCTTCAGTAAAGCAATTACGAAAGTTTAGTTTCAATTAGTGAAACTATTCCCACACACAAGAAAGAGACAAGGACAATGAGATCGCCATAAAGAATTAGTTATCCTGCTTAATTCCTTTGGTATGCTATTGTTTCTGGCATTTACCTGAGTTTTATAACAATATGTAACTCTGAAAAGCAATTTTAAGGCTTTAAGATTTTTTTTCCTAAGTCTGTTCAATTTCTTAGTCCCCTGTAAATATCAATGATCTATTCAGAAGGAAAGAAAGCAGGAAAACAGGAAGCTTGACAAAGTTGGGAAAAACTAGAAAGGTGATTGTTAAAAAAAAAAAAAAAAAAAAAAAAATCCACCAATATTTTCTAAATGCTGTCCTTGACTTCTAATGGCAGTACAATGTGATTTCTGAAATGGGGAGTTCTCCATTAGATTTTGGAGTGACCTGGTCATTCAATTCCAGACATGGCTTTCTGTCTTCACCCAACCTCAACTAATGGCCCGACCAAGTAACAAGGAAGGCTGTGTGGTCTCTTAACACCTACTGGGCTGTTGACATTGTCATGCATCCCATTCGCCTTCCTGCATCACCTTTGATTAAAATTAATGGCCCATTCCCAGTGTTGGGTAGCTTATTTCCAATCCATTTGTCAGCCCAAGACAGTGGTTTCATGGCCAATGTTCAGAAACTCTGTTTTAGAACACTCTTGTGCACATCTTGAAAGGTCAGCATTTTAAATGTAAATAACCTTTTAATGACAAGACACATATTTAAAGTAGACATTTAAGTTAAATTTTGTTAAAAGTCAATATCCTTAAGCTGTCTAGATTTTGAAGGATTGGTGCCAGTATTCAGAACAATCTCCCCTCCTTGAAATATAAAAAATCTCAAGTTAATTATTGAGATAAAGAAATACAGATTGAAATAATATGACTTTAAAAACAAGAGAATTTGGAAAGTGAGCTATAGATGAAGAAGACTGGACAAGTTTCTGTTCTGTAACTATACTCTGACCACAATGAGAATATTTAATTAAAATCAACTCCAGTGCCTTAAGCTGATGTTTCCGGTAGCTGATGAACAGTTTTAAAAGCAATGGTGACATTAAAAAAGATAGATTAATATTTCACTAAAACTATCCTAGCTTCATCAACCTTTTCAGATGTTAAAATCTGCTTCAGAAAGAAAAATGATTACGTTTCTGATAACAGTGCAAAACAAAATTTCAAAGGTCACCAAGCAATCCAAATGCACACATAAAAATCCCTTTAAAAGACAGATGCTGCACTCCTGTTCACTGCACCAAAATTACTAACATAATATCTACAATTTAAATTGCATGGCTGACTTAATATGAAAATTAACAATCCCAAACCTCAAAACTTAAACACAAAACATCAAGTGTGGCTGGGGATCCTTCCCATCTTTTTGTGGTGAACTTCAACAAACTACAACTGGCTTGCTCTCTCTCTTTCTCTCTCACATACACACACCCCTGTCTCTCTTTCTCCCTCCCTCTCACTCTTTCTCTCTCAACATGAAGCTGATTCAATAATAATTGTAGCCAAAGGATAGCATCTGGAAGTCTTTGTCACCATTGGTGATATTAGACTTCTAGTTTTTATAGTAAAGAGGTTATGCCAAACATGTAAAATGCTGTGTATTGGGTAATCTTCTTCCTTTAATCTATTTACTAAACTCTCACGGTCCCATCTCCTCTGTTTCAACCTTTGGCTTGCTTCCTTCATCCTAGATCTAAGAAAGGACGAGGTAACAACTTGGCAAAGTTCAGATGAAATGATGGTACCAGGGTAGGAAGCAGCATTTCGAAACAGGTGGCCTTGTTCACTGTTCTAGGCCCCAGGACACTTAATGCCCCCAAAAGATGAATGAGTAAAATACAAGTGCATGTTTAACAGTATCCATGTCTTTACAAAGCCTATCCAGACTGACAATAATTTCCTTTCTTAATTTAATTCCCTAATTATCAACAAGGCACAAAGGCACCAACTAGGCTCAAAGTTCAAGGTTTTATTGGAGAACTCTCACTGTTATCTTTCATCCTTGGTCCCAACTGTCTGTTCTACATGTTCATCTGAGGTTCATCTCAATTTTGTAAAAAAGACAGCATCTCTTTCCTTAATACTGATGGGAAAATTTTTCTTTGAAGTCAAGCTTTTTTTTTGTTTTTGTTTTTTTTGAGATGAAGTCTTGCTCTGTCACCCATGTGGGAGTGCAGTGGCGCGATCTCGTCTCACTGCAACCTTCATCTCTTCGGTTCAAGTGATTCTTCTGCCTCAGCCTTCCAAGTAGCTGGGATTACAGGTGCATGCCACTATGCCTGACTAATTTTTGTATTTTTAGTAGAGACAGGGTTTCCCCATGTTGGCCAAGCTGGTCTTAAACTCCTGACCTCAAATAATCTGCCTGCCTCGGCCTCCCAAAGTGGTGGGATTACAGGCATGAGCCACCATGCCTCGCCTCAAGTATTTTAAATAACACTGGACCTATCCACTCCTTAACATTTTAGTAGAATTCCTCCACAAAACCCAATCTGTGCCTGGTGCCATTGTTGGGTGGGCAACTCTTTTCTCTTTGGCTACTGATCTGTTGATATATATATCTCTTTTATAGTCAGTTTTACAATTTATGTTTTCCTTGAGAATCACACATTTCATACAGGCTCTTATAAAACTGCGTATGTTTGAGCCAAGTAGTTACTTATGATTCTTTGAATTTTCTAAGTGGAAACTAGATGTTTAAGTAACATAAACTGTTTCTTCAAGTTTCACTGTTTCTTCAACAGTAATATAAGAGGTTTTCTTCAAGAAAAAAATGATAAAGATTAAGAACAAAGTAAAAATAATATTAGTTAGAATGAAAAAAAGGTAATGGCAATAATATGAAATAGTACTTTTAGTATGACTTCCACAAATGGTTGGGAATCAATATGAAACCAATCTTCAAATCCTGCATATGTGTCTTATTCAGCAACTACAGTAGATACAAAGTAAGGGTCTTCTGGTTTAAGGTATATATTTAAAAACCCAATATATTTCATAACCATTAAGTTCATTAATGTCATAGTTCAAGTGCTCATTATCAAAATTAATATAGGAATATTATCACTTAAAAGCAGACCTGTTAACCTTCAGATTCACAAAACATAGATTTTTAGATAATGGGTGCCTCAGAAACTTTTCTGAACTAGTAAAATTGTAGAGATTACTAGTCCAACATTCCAATTTATACACAATATAACTGGCCTAGAGAAGTTAAATGACCAAACAAGACCTAGACCTCTCAAATCACTGCAGATACAGGATATGTGCCCATGTCAACCAAGTTGCAGTTGGTCCCAGCAGACCATATACCATTCTTAATTATGCAAATATTTAAATTTGATCAAATGTAATATTTTTAAAGTGGGGAAAAATTTATTTTCATCTTGGAAGATCTTGAAATGTAAGAGAGGAAGACTGCCATCTGTGAGCTATTTAGACAACACCTGCCTGAAAAGGAGATGAACTAGATAGTATCTTGTTTTCTAGCACTTCAATGGTCCTCTCTCCAATTTATCTTAAATAAATCAATAAAACCACATCCAAAGATGATGTTAATTTTTAAAAACAACCCAGGTCTTCATTCATTTTTAAGTTGTCAGGGCTGTCTTTAGAGGGCATTTTTTAAAAAGAAATTACAGACACATAAAGAACATTCTGAAAGTTTAATTTCTCTGGCCTTTGAATTACCCTCTTCTCCAAATGCCCAAAATATCCAAAGCAATTAAGTACTAATTACACAATTTCTTTTCTTAAAATAAAGAGCTGATTTTGAGTCAGCGAACAAAACACATCTGAAACTAGTTAACGTATACTTAAGAATCACAGGGGGACATGAGGCCTACCAAGAAAAGGTCTGAGGACTTTAAATTTGTTTTGTTTTATTAAAAGTTTTACATTTTAAAAGTATAGTCATTTCCATAAAAATCATGCAGAAATCCAGTTCACGACATCTGAAAATGAAAAGTCACATTCTGACAGGGCTTTTATCTATGAACTTGTAAAAAGTTTTCTAAAATGCTAGATTAAAATACACTGTATGATAAGAAGAATATTATTAACACCTAGTGCATCTTTACTAAATTGGGGGAGGGCAAAAAGACATGTATCAATACATATTAAAACCATATTTTTTCTACTCCAGTAACTAATTTTGTTTTATTCTGTTTTTTTTTTTTTCAAAACACTGTATCACTCAATATTTGGAGTTATGACCTTTGTTCTCTATATTTTTATGTTCTCTAAGAGTGAGTTTCACAGCCTTTTCTATACAATTTAAGAAGTTTGCAAGGTTTCAGTAATAAATATTATATGTTATGCAAACTGTGTGCAAAGGTACACAGAACAGGCATGCATTTAATGGGGAGACCAATAGCACCGATAAATGAAATCTTTAGAGAATCCAAAACTTCATTATAGCCGTTAGTTTCAACCTCTTCCCCCAAAGCCTCTTATCAAAGCCACTAATAAGGAATACAACTGACTGCTCTGACATTGTCCTTTGTTTATGTCTTTAGGGGATAATACTAGTGAAAATTGAAGTGCCTTATAGAAAAAAAAGGGGAGGTGAAGAAGCTGGGACAGTGTGGAGAGGCTAGATAGGCAACTGGTAGCTGTGGAGAGGCAGAGGACACGAATACGAGCAAAGAAAGTAAAATTCTCCTATATTTTATACCAGATCATGCTAAATCCTTTTCGTTGTAGATGAAGGGACAAATCAACGTAGTAGAATAAAAAGATACAGGACAGGTTGTAGGGAGGGTAGTAGCTGTGATGCAAGGCCAAAGGACAATTTGTTTAATCAAAACAAGTGGATTGGACAGTCACTAGAGCCCTTTCCAATTCCAAGATTCAGAGGAAAGGTTGACTGTTAGCCTTTGTCTGCCCTGGTTCTTTTTAGCTGTAGTCACTGATGTTAGAACCTCTTGCTGGGCCAGCTCCATGTGTCGCCGAACCAATCTCAATGGAGAGAGGCATACTAGCAGTTCTGAGACATAAAAAGGATCTCCTACACAGACAGATGTGCACATGGGTGAGTGTGAGCCAGTGCACACATGCACAGGACCAAAGGATTCAATTCAGCAATCACAGTAACGTGTTTGACCCCCAGTGCCTTTGGTTATGGTGAGCAAAACCCTAGCCTGTAGTTAATTTTCTGCAGGGAGAGGGAGATTTTTTATTTTGCTGTCCTGTATGTTATCCTGTCCGGCATTGCTACCCTACACTCACAATGTGATTCTCATGAGTGGGCAGTAACGTGACCCCAAATCACCCCGCCACAGGGCTGGACACAGACTAGCTGATCAGATCCCTTTCTGATATATATATCTGATATATATATATATATATATTTATTTATTTATTTATTTATTTGAGACAGGGTCTTACTCTATTGCCCAGGCTGGAGTGCAGAGGTGCCATCATGGCTCACTGCAGCCTTGATCTCCCAGGCTCAAGCAATTCTCCCATCTCAGCCTCCCCAGTAGCTGGGACAACAGGCATGCACCACCACACCTGGCTGTTTTTTATTTTTTGTAGAGTGGACGTTGGGGGAGTGGCGGGGAGTCTTGCTATGTTGCCCAGTCTGGTCTCAAACTCCTGGGCTCAAGCAATCCTCCCACCTCAGCCTCCCAAAGTGCTGGGATTACAGGTATGAGCCACTGCACCCGGCCCTTTCTGAGATTTGTTATGTGGCAAAAGAGAATCACTGACTTTGCTCCGGGATTATAAACTCTAAGGTTTAAAAAAACTGGGAATCACCAGCAATCATCTTTGTGACCTTGTGAGCTAAGAATAAAGCCAACACAGAAAAGAGCAGAACCCAAAAAGGACAAAAGATATTAATGATATTGTTTGCCTTCTGGATCCTATTAAGAGACACAGCAGAAGCAAATCTCTCCTCTGGACTTCCCCAGTGTATATTTAAGCCAATAAGTTCTCCTTTTCTGTGTATATAATCTAGTTTGATTGGATTTCTGCCACTTACAACCAAAATAGTTCCAATAAATCATTAGTGACCCAAAAGCAGATGACCCGTGGACATGAGCTAACTACCAAGAGCAGTGGTGAGGGAGGGCCGGGAGCAGGAAGCACACCATCGTAAGTGGTCACAACAACCTTTCTTCAAAGTTCCAGGGAGCTGAATCTCAAATTCAGCCGATAAGAAAACAAACATCCAGAAAGCATTTCATCTTCCAGCAGCATATGCATTTATGGTCCTTTTCTCAGTGCCAGGGAGAAGCGTGCACAAGCACATTCAATAAGGGGAGTAAGTAAGAAAGTCTCTCACCATGACAATCTCTTCAGAAAGGGGAGAACAGAGCCCAAATCCCCCACCTCCCATCCTCAATTTCATGTTCCTGTTACTCTAAAAACAGCATCATATTTTTAACCTTCGGATAGACAAGCATTTAAATGGTGGATTCCTTATGAAATACCCAGCCATCTCCATTCCCTTCAGCCTACATAATCGTATGTTTCATTTCTGGTCTCTTACTCTCTGCCGCTGACATCTGCGTGTACACACAATCTTGGTATTCTAAATCTCATCTGCTCCTGCTGCCTGTCCTTCACCTGAAGTCATAATCCCCTGTTTGTCACATGATAATCACCTCCCCAGCAGAGTATTATTGCTTCAGGTGAGGAATAAAGCAGCAGGGGCAGATGAACTCTTAGAAACAAAGATCCTAATTTCTTACGGCAAGGGACATCCTTCACTAAGCCTATTTGGCTTTACAGATTATACTCTCTCAGAGTCCCACAGAGTAATACACGAATGCTACACAAGCACCCCTGTAAAATTTGCTGGTTTGTCCAAACATGGGGGCGAGGGTGAGGCAGGGGCACAGCAAATGCCTCCCAGGTGTCACTCAAAATAATTGTTAGCATCTACTAACAGGGAAACATTCACTGGAAAGAATAAAATATCTCCAGAACCATTCTTATTAGGCCAAACTTAACAAGAATTTGCACCAGACAGTGGCTGTGGCAGTCGCTAACGGAAGTCCCTCCAACCTGGAGATATGCCAACCCATAAAAGATGGATGGTTTATCTTCAGTCTTTTGTATGAGCTCTTTCATATTTTAGCTAACAGGGCAAACTGTCTTGTTGTCTTTGCATTGTCACTATTTTCTTTTCCTTTCCTGTCTTTTTGTCCAAAGCTGCTAAAAAAACACAAAAAAAACCACAGCAAAATATGGTCTCATTAATCACTTGAGAAATACTAGTTAACACATCTCTACCAGTAGATAAAATACATTTTCTATTTTGTCTGCTAAGAGTGAACGCTTAGCAGAGGTAATGGGATGATCACAATGCTTATGGTTCAATTTAAAGTTGAGGAGTTTTTTGTGCAGCTAAGCCTAGGAGTAGGCAGCAAGTTCGTCACACCTTTTGAGACTTTAAATGCTCATATCTATCTATCTATCTATCTATCTATCTATCTATCTACCTACCTACCTACCTATTTTAGTTAGAGACAGGGTCTCACTCTGTCACCCAAGCTGGAATGCAGTGGAATGACCACAGTTCACTGTAATCTTGAACTCCAAGGCTTAAGTGATCCTCCCACTTTGGCCTCCCAAGTAGCTGGTACTACAGGTGCCTACCACCACAAAATTTTAAAAAATTTTGTGTAGAGACAAGATCTCCCTATATTGCCCAGGCTGGTCTTGAATCCTGGCCTCATGTGATCCTCCTGCCTCAGCCTCCCAAAGTACTGAGATACGGCCAAAAAATATTAATTCTAAATTAATTATCCTTGGAAAGAACTGCTAACATGTACTGAAACTTATCTTCAATTTTCCCAGAAGGCTCCACGTTTGCATCAACTTAAAAAAAAAAAAAAGTTTGGTTCTTTAAGATTCTTAATGGTGTCTGCCCACAGCAGGCTTAAGAGTAGTTAGCTACTGGCAATAGAGCCAACCTTATGAGCTCAACTGGCCATCCTAGATATATACTGTGGCAGGAAGGTCCCGGTGAGAAAGAACAAATGAATAAGTAAAATTCCATCACTATTTCAGGAAAAAGCAGCTCATGAAGCAGCAGCATTTTCTTCATTCATAGAGGATAGTGACTGATGTTGAGTATAATCTGTACCTTTCTTTGAAAGGTTTAATGAAAGTAGCCTAACAGCCTTGAGTTTTTATTTTCATTATCGAGACAATCATGTGAGCACCTACTAAGTGAGATGCATTCTCACTGGATTCTCACTGGATCAGAGAGAAAACTGCATTCTCATTGGATCACACATGCAATACGGTGCTTGACTATGAGCACTGGGAGCACAGAGTGCTTACAATCAATCACTTTGTACTAACTAGTGTAGTTCCTGGCATGCAGAGAACACAACAAAAGTTAATTGAAAAGAATGAATAAATAATGAAGGGCAGAATTACATGGACTCTCAGAAACTGCTAGAAATTATCTGTGTTCATTGGTAGCTTGTCTCCCTACTGGACCATAACCCCATGAAAGCAGACACTTCATCTGACTTATCTAGTGTCTAAAACAATATCCAACTTAGTAACTTATTTGTGGAATAAATGAATAAATATGCACATGAAAAATGTTTTCTAGTTGGAGAAACTAAAGTCATTTATTCAACTTTGACCTGTCTTAATACAATATACTTATGTGTGGAAGTACAAATTGGATAAGTTTAAAAGATAGGATGAACTCGTATCAGTACATTCAAATCTTCAATGATAAGAACACTTCTGTTTTTCTTTCCTATAGTTCCTGGCTAAATCTTGTGCCATAACAACGGTTCAGGATGTAGTTATGAACCAAGGACATTTAAGAAAGAATTAGTAATTTACTTTTATTTTTCCCTTCAATTGGTAAGACGAAAGATAAAATATGCATTTTATAAAACAAATATAGAGCACAATGTGTGGCAAATTTAGAATGGGGTAAAATATTTTAGGGAAAGTCATAATTCTTAAATTAAGAAGGGTTAATATATTAAAAGATGAGAATATTTGTCTTTTGAATGTAGTCCAAATTAGAAGCCAACAGAGAGAGAGAGAGATTTTACTTCAGCTTAGCAAAGGATCAAAATAAATTAAACACGTTTGCAACATCTCTGCAACAAAATTCAAGGTGTACACATGTAAACAAGAAAGAATAAGATTAGTGGTCTGTTTATTTACCAATATTTTTTCCATAGTTGGCTTTAAAATGATCTGTCTAAATTTACCTGTCACAACACTTTAAATCTAATTAATCTCTGTGAAGGGGTATTTATAAGGTAAAAGGACAACAGCCCCATAACAATATTTCATACAAAGCTTTCAATTTTCATTTTTCAACCACAAACATATGTTAATTCAGTGCTACATTAAAAATACAAAGAATTAACAACTTCTTTATAGGTTGATGAGGAAATGCTTTAAAACAGGACTCAGGTTGCATAAACTTCCTATATTTCATTTATTTTTAAAAATCAATTAAATATCCTGTTTGAGTATGCTTCCATAAAATAATTACCTCTAGATTCTACAGCACGGAGGAACAGATGAGACCCATCAATTTCAAGTTCCCTTTCTGTACTTGTTTGCAACTAGAGATGATCCCCAGACCACATTTTTACATTGCTTTTGTCAGCCATGGTGAATCTAATTTAACACGTTCAAGTTCAAGTAAGTTGAGGACTAGGACTAAGTTTAGCCCACATCTACAATCTTTGCTTTTTTTTCCCAGCTGGGACTGGCTAGTTCTCAAGAAGGAAGCAGAGAAAAGTTAGGCCAAACAAAAAAATGGGGCTGAAGGCCTGACTGTCCACAGGCTGATGGTGCCCAGAGAGTGATGCTAAGCAGCTCTGACAATGATGCTGCTTAGTTGGTGGCTTAAAACAAAACAAAACAAAAAATAGACTTGGCCATGACATACAGGCCTCTATCTGAGTAATCAATGTGATCGGATGTTTCACAATACTATCAGAACTACCTGGTTCCAAAACATATCTCATAGTGTCACTCATTCCAACTGGTTCTGAACTATTACGTATTTTCCTTTTGATTAGACTTTTAAAAGGTGATTTCTTCCAACTTTACCATCTTTCCATAGGCTGAACAATTCAACTGTCCCCATATGAAAAACCTTGCTGCTTCTACATACTGAAATTTAATTTAGTGACTTGAGAACACTTGCTTAATTAATCAACTTTATTTAACCCTAACTAGGGAATATTTATGATATCTCCAAGCTTCAAATTAAAACAATCTTATAATACATTCGATTTTATTCTACAGTTTATTAATAAAAACATTGAACATTAAGATTTGGAATAGATTCTTTGTAGGACTTTATTAAACATCTCTTCCTTACTTGACATTTCTCTGCATTTGGTTTTTCTTGGCCAATTCTTTGCCCATTTTGGAAAGAAACTTATGTAATCCAATGTTGTTCTATTTTTTGTGTATGTCCTAAAATAAACATCATGCAGACTCTTCAATATCTACATAAAACAGATCTGTATAATAATAAAATGACTTGTATGAAACCTTTACAAATTACCATATTTAAAGTGGAGAAGAGAAATTAATTCATTGTAGAGTGCTTTATGGTTTCTGTGATCACTTATTATGCGTATAGTCCTTTGAGGCTTAATTTCTAATGCTTAAGAGATGTTGAAAGAAATAATCTGTAATACACAAACACATGAATACATGTGGGATTTTTAAAAAATCATAATAAATCCATGATGCCAATGAATGTTTGGCATGAAAATAATAAAGGCTTAATATTTTGCTTTCAAGTAAAAGTACTACCCAGTTCCATATATGAGACAAATATACCCAACATGAATTTTTCTAACTGTTCTTTTTAATATATAACACATTTTATAGACAATATTTCTTTTGTTTCCTTTTCTCATAAGGGCTAGATTATGGTTAATATCTCATGACACCAAAAGTAATACTGCAACAGATATTAAAGCATTTTTTCAGCCACTTATTCTATAAAATATTAATTGCAAGCTTGTGCATGTGCTGTATATATAGGAGATTAGGTAACTGAGTTCCTGCTCAGTTCCAAATCAATAAAAGATAATATGCACAGCATCAATCATCATTCACTCTTCCTTTAGTGGAAGATTTTTAAAATATATATTTAAGCACTCAGGGAGACAACACAAGCTAGAGAAGATGTGTGAATAATACTTACCTAGGAAGGACAGGTTTTTCTCTAGAAGCAAGTCTCTCAGCAGGACCTCATGCTCATGACCAATGGCACTGGGAAGTTTCAGTTAAGGGGGTAACACAGGCAGAATTATACCAGCAGGAAAATGCTAATACCAGGTCTATACTTTGAGCAGCCATTTTCACCCTTAGTCCACATCTTGGAGGAATGAAATCTCTACACACATCCCCTCATTTAAATAATTTGATAGAATTTTTCTATAATTTTTTAAAACTTTTTTTTTTAATAGAGACAGGGTCCTGCTCTGTTGCCCAGGCTGGAGAGCAGTGGCACAATCATAGCTCATTATAACCTTGAACTCCTGGGCTCAAGCAATCCTCCCACCTCAGCCTCCTGGGCAGCAGGGACTACAGGGGTGTACCACCCACCATGCCTGGGTAATATTTTTTTTTTTTTTTTTTTTTTTTTTTTTTTAGAAATGGAATCGCACTATGTTGCTCAGGCTGGTCTCAAACTCCTAGGCTCAAGTGATTCTCCGACCTCAGCCTCCCAAAATGCTGGGATTACAGGCATGAGCCACTGTGTCCAGCTTTTTCTATAATTTTTATATATATTTTGGCAAACAAAGATTTGTAAATGGATGTGTGCTTGTATTTTGAAAAGAAGGAGAGTCATTTTAAATGTACTTTAATCTGTGTTAAAAATCTTCCAATTCAGCTGGGCAAGGTGGCTTGCGCCTATAACCCCAGCCACTCTGGAGGCCGAGGTGGAAGGATCACTTGAGGCCAGTTGGGTAAGGTAGCAAGGCTCCCGCTCTTAAAAAAAATTCTAAAAAAAATTTTAAATTAAAATCCCTCAACTCAATTTAGCATACATTTATTAAGCACTTAATAGGTACAGTAAAGAATACTAGGCAGTCTTTGCCCTAGAAGAATTCCTAATCTTAGAGAGTTCTGTAAATCTTCTGTGAATTCACATTTGTCATCAGGCCAACATTTAGAAACTTCTTTGTTTCACTTCCAGTCGACTGTTGTTGAACTTTTGCCACTGGCAAGCCAAACAAGTAACTTGTTAAGAATATATGTAATCTGCAGGAAAGACATCTTAGTAAAGAGTTGTGGGTTAGGGTGTGGGTACAGAGGCTGTTTCAAGAGTCTTTTTCTCGTGTGTGTATGCGTATGAATGTACATGTATCTAAATAGATATACATATGAATATATATTTTTTCAGTGCTTACTATGTGGTAGGCACTGTGTTAAGTGCCTTTAGGATGTTATTTTATCCTCATAATTACAATCCTTATTTTATAGATGAGAAAACCGAGGCCTAGAAGGAACCTGCACAGGGCATATAGTTAATGAGTGGCAAATAAGATAACAACAAGATCCCTGTCAAGTCTATGTTTATGACCTCCATATAGCTTCTCAAAAAGTATTAAAATTATGGAATAATAATTGATAATAGCTAATATTTCTTAAATATAATGTATGAAGACTTTGTACTAAATACTTTGAGATACCATCTTATAATAGCCACACAAGTAGATACTATTATTAGTCCCCCGCCTCTTTTTTTTTTTGAGATGGACTCTTGGTCTTGCCCAGGCTGGAGTGCAGTGGCACAATCTCAGCTCACTGCAACCTCTGTCTCCTGGGTTCAAGCAATTCTTCGGCCTCAGCCTCCAGAGTAGCTGGAATTACAGGTGCCTGTGACCACGCCCAGCTAATTTTTGTGTTTTTAGTACAGATGGAGTTTTACCATGTAGGCCACGCTGGTCTCAAACTCCTAACTTCAAGTGATCTGCCCATCTCAGCCTCCCAAAGTGCTGAAATTACAGGTGTGAGCCACTGCACCCAGCCTTTTAGTCACATTTTTACAATTAAGGAAAGTAAGGTTCAGGGAGGCTGGGGAATTTGCTGAAGGTCCCATGGCTGGTAAATAATGAAATCAGGAGCAGAACATGGAAGTGCTGTGTATTTTCCAAACAGATGAGATTGCCCAAAGTCTGAAAAGGAGTGTTATCCTAGTCTAGTATTTCAACTGACTCAAAAGCATTTGCATTTGGTAATAATTATGTGAATCATTACCTTCATTGTCCTTTTCACTGATAACGTCAACCTGGTCACGTCACTCCCTGGCTTACCAGAGAAGCTGATTCTGATCATGCACTGCACGAGTTCAACTTAAATAAAACTTCTATGTTATTTATTTAAAAAAAATTCCTAGAGAATTATCTTGCATTTTACCAATACATACAGGTGAATACGGTTTAAATCTTAGAATTCAAGAGATGTGGCCATTTATGTTCCAGCAAAACATGCCCTAAGTCATCATTATTGCCTTTTCCTCCAGTTGTCCCTTGCCCTCCAAGGCACATGGCTGTGCTTTTTAAATTTCTAAAGAGAAACAAAATAAAGGAACACATTTTTAAATCACAAAATTTCACAAATTTTCAGAGTCCATTGAAGACATTTGATGAATAATTCTCAATGGTCTCTCATTACTAGGGGCATCCCACACTTTAGAACTAAATTATTTACTTCTACTCCACATAAATGTGCTCTCATTTTTATTGTTGTAAATTATTTACATCTAAAATGTTGAATCATGAAACTGAGGTTTCTGATGGTACAGAAATGAAACCCACAGCATTTGAAGCTTCCTGCATCATTACCTTTCCTTGCTTCACAGTTTATGCTTTTGTCTAATAGCTGTGTCCTGGAGTCACACTTTGGAAAGTTGAGGTGGCTGATTTCTCACATTTTTTCCTTGGTGAGTATAAGCTGTGGTGGGAAAGGTGTAGGTGGGCATGGCTGCATAGGAAAAAATACAGTAGATAACAACAAAAAAAAAGAGAAAGCACAATGATGATGTATATACTCTTTGCTAACTGTGCTTTCTGTGATGTCTTACTAGTAAATGACCAATTTACTTTATTCTACTTACACAAACATAACATTTTCATAAGGCACTAAGAAGGTTTAGCACCTATCTTATTTACTGAATGTGTGCTTTCTTTCTCACAACATGATGTAATTTACTGAGAGTAAGCAATGTAAATATTACTAAACTAACAGAAAAATAAACAGCACATTTACTCACATGGAAAAACAATAATTTTTATTCAGTGTGAAATAAAATAATTATGCTCATCAGTCTAGGAAACATCTATGCAAGTGCATTTATACATTATATGAAACTGCTACTACTTCAATGCAGAGACAACATCAGTTTCTCTGCAAACTTCCCAGCCTGTTTTATTTTGCATGACAAAAGCAATCACCAATTTGAAATTTTGGAAAGATATGTTTCTTAATTATGCTTTGCTTGATATAAACATATATGAAATGCAAAGTCTAGAAAATAAAACTTATAAAATCTGTAGTTTTACTGGCAACAGACATACTGAAACTGCAAAAATTATAACCTAGTCGGTGAATGTAATTTATAGACATATGTCATTATCTTTATCAATTGAAATCATGTACTACATTAAATTCTACTGGCAATAACACAACCAAAAAAGGAAAGTGAATGATGGCAAAAATGTAAGGAAAATACTCCAGACAGAATTTATAATGCTGTATAAGCAAAAACACTTAGACTTTATCTATAATAATACCTATTATTGATGTATGGCAGTGACCATGGGCAAAACTTGTAAATAACCTCACAAGCCATTTTCTTCACCAGCAATACAGCAATCTAGTTTCCCGTAAGCATCTCAACTATTACTGAAAAATAGCCTCCTGGCATTTACAAAGCAGTTGACTTCATACTTTAGTCCGTGCATACATAATTAGATAGTTATATTTAAAATCAATATGCAATCCTTCAAAAGACATTATGCTTTTAAAACCTTAACTTTAAATTGATTTTTAACTATTTTATGTGCTTTAAAATTAACATGTAATTCAACCCCAGATACTCTGAGATGGTGTTAGTTGTTATATGAGTGTGCTAAACTTTCTCAGTGTTAGCAACATAAGGTTGGTACTCCTACAGTTTCTAACACTATCATTAATTTTATACTGAATATAGAAGTACAATTTCACTTTGGTTTAATAAAAAGGTGAGCTTGGGATAATGCTGTGTGTTTTTACTAATTTAAGCTAGACTGGAGAAACAGACTTGGAGGAGAAATACATAAAGGGCTGTATCTTCAATACTGAATATTCTTGTAAGAGGGCTCTGTTCAAAGGTTATTCATCAAAGATTAACTTTACTTATATAGGCATGATTTTCTTATTAAAAATGTTACGACTCTAAGCCTTTGTGAAAGAAGGTGGAATACAAACACATACATGTACACGATTTGACTAGCAGGAGTTTCCAACAAAAAGCCTCCTAACTAGTAATTACTGAGTCACAATTCATCACAGTGCCATCCATGCTAACAAAATCCATACCAGGAGGAACATGTTTATATTATTAAGAGGGGTGAAATTCATGGACTCGGATAGAAATTATTCTCATAAAAATTACTCATTATTTACCATTTAAATAGCATCTTTGAGGATTATCAAAAACCTTGCTATTGCCACAGTACTACTAAATTTATTGATTAATAATGTCCTACTTTATGTAGTTACTGTCTGTTCAATCTTGTTTTAAAAAGTGAACATTAACTCTTTAGTAATCTCAATGTCTTTAATGAAAAGTGACTGGACATCTGTTTTCACAACCTTAAATGTATTCCAGGAGGAAAAATTAACTTGATTTCTCTAAAAATGTTTATTAGGAATCCAAATGCCGGCTCAGATTGTAATCAGCATTTAAGCAATAAGAATCTGTTGCCTTTAAAATGTGATGTCTCTGGAAGCATTTTAATCACAACCTCCTTTAACTCCAGGCTCTAAATTTATTCTTGTAAATTCAACAAAATTTGGCTCATTTTAAATGGAAATTTGTTATATTTTTAAAAAATGTTTACTGGGATGGGTAGATACATTCCAAGACATTACGTTACCTGCCTAATGACTCTGTGCCTGTAAACTCATTGAAAACCAGGTAGTTTGAAATAAGCATGTGAATGTGTAACTGCTGAACTGACATCTTCCTGTGGTCTATCTGATATTTCTTAAGCTGTAGAAAAGAATGGTCTGTAGTGACCCTCCAGTTGATTGAATGTAAAATAGAAGAGTATGAAATGTGTTTTGTGAAGCAGAACTTTATGTCAGGTTAAAGCTAGACACATCTCTACTGAGTCTGAGCTCGTCAATTGCGCACCTAAAATTTTATGGGAAAGGATACTGCTTGATGCAGTCCACTAGTGGTCCATAACAGCAGTCGTTCACAATGCACTGCAGAGAAATAAGAAAAGGGGTCTGGGGTGGGGCGACTACAAAAACTATTACAGTAAACAATATCCTAAAAGCAGTAATTACTTTTCTTCCCCCACCCCCCGCCAAAAAAGGAAAGCTATCAAAAGGCGGTTCAGATTTAATCACAGAAAACAAAAATTGCATGCTTTTTATTCACTATAAAAGCAAGCTATTAAAAACTGAAATGCTCTTCTCGCAAATACTGCATTGCCATTTATGGTGCACCCTGACCTCAGTGATAGTTTATGATGACAGTAATTAAATGAGGTTTAAAATCCTTTACTCTGCTAGGCAGATAACAGCATTGCCACTGAAAATAGACAGCTGTGATTAATACCTGATAGACCTGATTTGCTAGAACTCCATCTGGAATCTGAGAAGGGTCCCGTAGCATACTATTTATAACAGACTTGGAGGCTGTAGAAGAAAAGAGATGAACTGTTAGCAGATAGTCAACATACTTTTAATGCAACATGAGGAGTGACATTTACCTACATATACACAAACCATGAAAACAAAAATATGACTGGCATTAATCATTTTTTCCTTTTTCTATAATCTAACAGAAGCTTTTAATTAGACCATTTTGCCAAGTTTATAAGCCACACTGCCAGATTTGATGATGACCTAATTTTTCCAAGGTAAATTAACAAGTACAGACCTAAAGCATATGTCTCTTCTGTAGATAAATAAGCTTCCGAAAAGCCCATTTGGGGTAAAAAAAAAAAAAAAAAATCAGAAAATATTTACCTTTTGCAGGTAGTTATTTTATAACCAAGCATATGTATATGAAGAGTTTAATGAAGACAGGTCAGATCTGAAGTCTTTGAATCTGACCTGTCTTCACTAAACTCTTCATATACATATGCTTTAATTATATCAATTAAAATGGCTTTCAGCCATGAAAGAATCTTCTAAGTCTAAACCTTTCCAAAATAATTCTCATCAACTGCCATAAAATCCTATGTCCATTCCACAAGTGAGGAAAGTAGGTAAAACTGACTGAATTGAGAGAATCTTAAATAAGGAAAATATATACAGAGAGAGAGACACACACACACAAGTTTTCCACCCAAAATATGCCTCAACTTGCAAATTAAGTTGAACCCCAAGGGAACTGCTATAGAAGAAGAGGGGGCACTAAGGGAGGCATCTGATGAAGGTGCTATAGCAAGTGACATCCTTTGGAAAGCAAGGTAGGAGATCCTGACCTCGCTGCTCACTAGGCATGTGGCAGCCACAGTAGCCAGAATTCCTTTTAATGCATGGGAGAAGGGCAGGTCTCTAGGCTGAAGCTAAGTCAGGTGTTGCCTAGGTATCGATTATTTCAAGGCCTCCAGTGGAATTATTCACCACAATTTAGCAAAATGGCTTATGGTCTGATCCACACAAGCACAAATTAAAATGCATACTGAATAATTATCTAATTATCATCATTCAAGTTCTGAGATAATTTCGGGTCTAATTTGTTTTCTTTTAAGATTATGTTCTTTATCAAGCTCTATACTATAAGAACACTGATACATAAGACAAATGTTAGTGGCCAGGCGCGGTGGCTCACGTCTGTAATCCCAGCACTTTGGGAGGCCGAGGCGGGTGGATCATGAGGCCAGGAGATCGAGACCATCCTGGCTAACAAGGTGAAACCCCATCTCTACTAAAAATGCAAAAAATTAGCCGGGCGTGTTGGCGGGCGCCTGTAGTCCCAGCTACTCGGGAGGCTGAGGCAGGAGAATGGCGTGAACCCGGGAGGTGGAGGTTGCAGTGAGCAGTGATCGAGCCACTGCACTCCAGCCTGGGCAACGGAGCGAGACTCCGTCTCAAAAAAAAAAAAAAGAAAAAATGTTAGTAAATACTGTGGAAATAAATAAGGAAATTACATCTCATTCACTTAAAAATAGTATTGGGTCTGCAAAGAAAAAATGAAGCACGATTATTTTAATTACTGCCCACTCTTAGTCATATAACTACATGCTTATAGCAACACTTATGTACTTAGCCATTTGTGAACACATGTTTGCACTGCAGGTGAAAAGGTCATATGGAATCTCCAAAAGAGCATCACCCAGCTATCCTATCCAGCCCTATCTCTACAACTGGCTCTGCAACCTTGGCAAGTTACATAGCTTCCCAAGTTTAATGCCCATTGCTATCTGTAGAAAGTGAAAATATTATTTAAGCTGACTACCGAAATAAAGTGTTCTTGTGTGGTCTCTAGAGAAAACAGCTAAAGCAGTATTTTGCTAAGTTTAAGTAATAGTAAGAATCAAATCAAACTTAGGGATTTACTTCATACAAACCATAGGGTTGGACTCAATTATTTCTGAAAGCAATTACCACTGATAAGTGGTAAAAATATCGGGAATAGGAAACAATGAATCATCCTCTTATAAAAGAAAAGATTACAGCAGCAATAGTATTAAAAAAATAATGTGCCTGGGAAACTCAGTATTCCCAACCTAATTC
This sequence comes from Pan troglodytes, assembly GCF_028858775.2. Lineage (NCBI taxonomy): Eukaryota > Metazoa > Chordata > Mammalia > Primates > Hominidae > Pan > Pan troglodytes. The sequence continues at coordinate 28,635,075 of NC_072414.2, read as the reverse complement.
TAAGGCCTGGCCAGTCAGAGGGGACCAAAGCAGTTGTCCATACCTTTCATCACCTTCTAGAGGGAACTCTCTCTGGTCTGCCACTCGAGTCACCACATGGTAATGGCAGACACATTCTTTTATGTTGCCCATAATGCCAGCAGAGGCTTAAGAAAATAGTAGCACCTTCTCTGTATGGACCCCAGTCATGGTACATTCCAACTCTCATGAACCCATGTGAGGAAGAGATCACTAATATGTAAGTGGCCATGACTAAGAACGCTATCCTATAAAAATTACAGATCTCATATCAAACTATATGCAAACTCCTCGCTAAAATAATAAAGGCTGTTTTTTAAAAAAAGAAAAGGGACAATACTCTGTGACATAAGAAAAGTAGGTCATTTATTTTCAGCCAAAAAAGGGAAATATCAAAAGAAAAAATAAACTGATGACATAATTTTCCTCACAATATAAATTTTAGAACAGTGGTATGCTTATCAGGATTAAGAATCATAGGCAATAAACTTTTTTTTTAAAGTCTGAATATGTTGAATAAACACTATTCAAATGAAAGGAAACTTGCCAGAGGAAGTCAGTTGTTTTAAATGGAATAACAGTAAAAAGTATACATTGAGTCCACATTCATTTTAACCTCAACAAAATGTCTTTTCTCTTCTTGCAACCCACCACTTTTTAGAGCAACAGAGAAACTTCCTCTAGGAAGTGACTGCCTGTGCTGCGGACCCAGGATGTATCTGCCAAACACACACAGCTCTTTCCACTCAGGCTTCATGAAAGTATGTTGGTGTCTCAAATCAAGCCAGAGAATGTAAACCTACTTTTACACACAGATTCTGAAGCTTAGGAACTGCCATCTCAAAGAAATGAATAATAACATCAACCAGATAAGTAAATGCGATTGGACAACCTTGTCATGGCCAGGGCTAAGAGGCCTCAAGAAAGCCTGTGTCTTTTATGGAAGCTGTTCCTAGACCACCTCTGGCCAATTTGCATCTGGCTTTTTTAACCACACATGGACAGGATTCCTATTCTCCTCAACCTTTGGTAGAGGCATTCATTCTGTTGATTTCACACTTTGCCTCTGCCACTCCAGGATTACAACGAACAGGATTACAATTTTCTACAAAGTATGTATAAAGCAGGAATGTATGAGTCACTGGAGCTAGATTCACAAGAATAGGAGAGACTTGGTACCTGTTAAAGCAATGCCTGGACTAAGGCACAATGCCTAAGATTATGAACTTTTTGTTGTGAAGTATTTTTAACATAAAGAACTAATATATAATAAACATCTGTGCACTCACCACCCTGACCTAACTTCTACGTCTGCAATAAATTTGCTTTAGATAGTCTCATATTAATTTGTATAAGCTTTTTTTTTTTTTAATTTCTCAGTCTTGCTAGAGGTTGGTTTTACTAATATTTTCATAAGACCAAATGTTGGCTCTGTCGATCCTCTTTACTGTACCATTTCTTCTAATTTCATTGAATTTATCCTTTTTCATCATTATTTCCTTGTTCCCACTTTGAGTTTGCCACATTACTTTTACTATTTTTATAAAATTCATTTTCAATTTTTTATTTTAAAATATACTTTTCAAGGCTATAATTTTTCCCCTAAATTTTGCTTTAGCTACATGCCACAGTTTTGTTATCATTCATTTATAGTTTACACTTTCCATTATTTCATCTTTGACCCATAAGTTATTTAAAAACATGGATTTCTGCTGCTTCTTATTTGTGATGTTTATATTAATATGGTTTGTTTTACTTTCTTTGTGTTTTTATACGTGATCAATTTTTGTTAATGTTTTATATGTCTTCAAAAAACTGAAGTTCCTATTTTTGAGCTGCAAGGTTCAGATATGTCTAGTACGTTAAGATTTTAATGGTATTATCCAAATCTTCTGTATCCTTGTTATTTTTTTTCAACTACACATGAAATAATCATCTACTACTACTGTGGAGTTGTCAGTTTCTCCTTATAATTCTGCCAATGCTTGCTTTCTGTATTTGGAGACTATACTGTTGGGTGCCTGCACTCTCAGTTGTTATACACAGAATTCTTGGTAAGTATGTCTTTTGGCAAAGTCAAGACTTTCTTTAACTCTAATAAAGGTTTTCTCTTAAATTTAATGTTACCTAGTGGTAATATTTCTGCAACACTTTTCTTTTGGATAGGATCTGCCTCCCTCACATATCTAGTGTTCCATTTCTTTTTATTGTTGTTATTAGTTTTTTATTTTCTAATGTTAATTTTTATTGTACTAATTTCCCCATTTCTTTACTTTGAACTTTATTGTGTCATTATGTCTTACGAGTGATTCATAAATAGTATTTTGTTGGATTTTCTAAAATCAAATTTGACAATCTAAGCTTTTTTAAAAATGTGAATTTAACCCATTTACATTCATTACAACTGATACATTCAGGCTTATTTTTACTCTCTTATTTTCTGTGTTCTGCTAATCATTCTCTTTCTTTCTCCTCTTTTCTCCCTACCTTCTAGTTAATTAAGTTTTCTTTATTCCCTTATTACCCTTTATTCCCTTGGATATAATACATTCTACACTGATTTCTCCTTCCATCCCTCCCTCCCTCCCTCCCTTCCTTCTATTCTCTTGGAAATAACATTCTACATTGATTTGTCCCTCCCTTCCTTTCCTCCCTTTCCTTCCTTCCTATCTTTTCCTTCCTTCCTTCCTTTTCTTCCTTCCTTCCCTCCTTTTCTTCCTTCCTTCCCTCTCTCCCTCCCTCTCTCTCTCCCACCCTCCCTCCATCTTTCCTCCCTTTCCTCCCCTCACTCCCTCCCTCCCTCTCTCCCTCCCTCCGTCCTTCTGTCTGTCCCTCTGTCCCTCTGCCCTCCATCCCTCTGTCCCTCCCTTCTCTCTCTCTCTTTCTTTCTTGTATTTTTTTTTAGTAGAGATGGGGTTTCACTATGTTGCCAGGCTGGTCTCGAACTCCTGGGCTCAAGTGATTCACCTGCCTCGGCCTCTGAAAGTGCTGAGATTACAAGCATGAGCTACCGTGCCTGGCCTCTATGATGATTTCTTTTTCTTTTTTTTTTTCTTTTATTATTATACTTTAAGTTTTAGGGTACATGTGCACATTGTGCAGCTTAGTTACATATGTATACATGTGCCACGCTGGTGCGCTGCACCCACTAACTCGTCATCTAGCATTAGGTATATCTCCCAATGCTATCCCTCCCCAGCCCCCCACCCCACCACAGTCCCCAGAGTGTGATGTTCCCCTTCCTGTGTCCATGTGATCTCATTGTTCAATTCCCACCTATGAGTGAGAATATGCGGTGTTTGGTTTTTTGTTCTTGCGATAGTTTACTGAGAATGATGATTTCCAATTTCATCCATGTCCCTACAAAGGACATGAACTCATCATTTTTTATGGCTGCATAGTATTCCATGGTGTATATGTGCCACATTTTCTTAATCCAGTCTATCATTGTTGGACATTTGGGTTGGTTCCAAGTCTTTGCTATTGTGAATGGTGCCGCAATAAACATATGTGTGTATGTGTCTTTATAGCAGCATGATTTATAGTCCTTTCGGTATATGCCCAGTAATGGGATGGCTGGGTCAAATGGTATTTCTAGTTCTAGATCCCTGAGGAATCGCCACACTGACTTCCACAATGGGTGAACTAGTTTACAGTCCCACCAACAGTGTAAAAGTGTTCCTATTTCTCCACATCCTCTCCAGCACCTGTTGTTTCCTGACTTTTTAATGATTGCCATTCTAACTGGTGTGAGATGGTATCTCATTGTGGTTTTGATTTGCATTTCTCTGATGGCCAGTGATGGTGAGCATTTTTTCATGTGTTTTTTGGCTGCATAAATGTCTTCTTTTGAGAAGTGTCTGTTCATGTCCTTTGCCCACTTTTTGATGGGGTTGTTTGTTTTTTTCTTGTAAATTTGTTTGAGTTCATTGTAGATTCTGGATATTAGCCCTTTGTCAGATGAGTAGGTTGCAAAAATTTTCTCCCATTTTGTAGGTTGCCTGTTCACTCTGATGGTAGTTTCTTTTGCTGTACAGAAGCTCTTTAGTTTAATTAGATCCCATTTGTCAATTTTGTGTTTTGTTGCCATTGCTTTTGGTGTTTTAGACATGACCACATACTTGGAAGTAAAGCTCTCCTCAGCAAATGCAAAAGAACAGAAATTATAAAAAACTATCTCTCAGACCACAGTGCAATCAAACTAGAACTCAGGATTAAGAATCTCACTCAAAACTGCTCAACTACCTGGAAACTGAACAACCTGCTCCTGAATGACTACTGGGTACATAACGAAATGAAGGCAGAAATAAAGATGTTCTTTGAAACCAATGAGAATAAAGACACAACATACCACAATCTCTGGGACGCATTCAAAGCAGTGTGTAGAGGGAAATTTATAGCACTAAATGCCCACAAGAGAAAGCAGGAAAGATCCAAAATTGACACCCTAACATCACAATTGAAAGAACTAGAAAAGCAAGAGCAAACACATTCAAAAGCTAGCAGAAGGCAAGAAATAACTAAAATCAGAGCAGAACTGAAGGAAATAGAGACACAAAAAACCCTTCAAAAAATTAATGAATCCAGGAGCTGGTTTTTTGAAAGGATCAACAAAATAGATAGACCGCTAGTAAGACTAATAAAGAAAAAAAGAGAGAAGAATCAAATAGACACAATAAAAAATGATAAAGGGGATATCACCACCGATCCCACAGAAATACAAACTACCATCAGAGAATACTACAAACTCCTCTACGCAAATAAACTAGAAAATCTAGAAGAAATGGATAAATTCCTCGACACATACACTCTCCCAAGACTAAACCAGGAAGAAGTTGAATCTCTGAATAGACCAATAACAGGATCTGAAATTGTGGCAATAATCAATAGCTTACCAACCAAAAAGAGTCCAGGACCAGATGGATTCACAGCCGAATTCCACCAGAGGTACAAGCAGGAGCTGGTACCATTCCTTCTGAAACTATTCCAATCAATAGAAAAAGAGGGAATCCTCCCTAACTCATTTTATGAGTTATGAGTTCTGATACCAAAGCCTGGCAGAGACACAACCAAAAAAGAGAATTTTAGACCAATCAATATCCTTGATGAACATTGATGCAAAAATCCTCAAAAAACACTGGCAAAACGAATCCAGCAGCACATCAAAAAGCTTATCCACCATGATCAAGTGGGCTTCATCCTTGGGATGCAAGTCTGGTTCAATATACACAAATCAATACATGTAATCCAGCATATAAACAGAGCCAAAGACAAAAACCACATGATTATCTCACTAGATGCAGAAAAGGCCTTTGACAAAATTCAACAACCCTTCATGCTAAAAACTCTCAATAAATTAGGTATTGATGGGACATATTTCAAAATAATAAGAGCTATCTATGACAAACCCACAGCCAATATCATACTGAATGGGCAAAAACTGGAAGCATTCCCTTTGAAAACTGGCACAAGACAGGGATGCCCTCTCTCACCACTCCTATTCAACATAGTGTTGGAAGTTTTGGCCAGGGCAATTAGGCAGGGGAAGGAAATAAAGGGTATTCAATTAGGAAAAGAGGAAGTCAAATTGTCCCTGTTTGCAGATGACATGATTGTATATCTAGAAAACCCCATTGTCTCAGCCCAAAATCTCCTTAAGCTGATAAGCAACTTCAGCAAAGTCTCAGGATACAAAATCAATGTACAAAAATCACAAGCATTCTTATATACCAACAACAGACAGAGAGCCAAATCATGAGTGAACTCCCATTCACAATTGCTTCAAAGAGAATAAAATACCTAGGAATCCAGCTTACAAGGGATGTGAAGGACCTCTTCAAGGAGAACTACAAACCACTGCTCAAGGAAATAAAAGAGGATACAAACAAATGGAAGAACATTCCATGCTCATGGGTAGGAAGAATCAATATCGTGAAAATGGCCATACTGCCCAAGGTAATTTACAGATTCAATGCCATCCCCATCAAGCTACCAATGCCTTTCTTCACAGAATTGGAAAAAACTACTTTAAAGTTCATATGGAACCAAAAAAGAGCCCACATCACCAAGTCAATCCTAAGCCAAAAGAACAAAGCTGGAGGCATCACACTACCTGACTTCAAACTATACTACAAGGCTACAGTAACCAAAACAGCATGGTACTGGTACCAAAACAGAGATATAGATCAACGGAACAGAACAGAGCCCTCAGAAATAACACCGCATATCTACAACTATCTGATCTTTGACAAACCTGAGAAAAACAAGCAATGGGGAAAGGATTCCCTATTTAATAAATGGTGCTGGGAAAACTGGCTAGCCATATGTAGAAAGCTGAAACTGGATCCCTTCCTTACACCTTATACAAAAATCAATTCAAGATGGATTAAAGACTTAAACGTTAGACCTAAAACCATAAAAACCCTAGAAGAAAACCTAGGCAATACCATTCAGGACATAGGCATGATGATTTCTTTAGTAGTTCTCTCAAAGAATGTTTAAACTGAAACAATATCTAATCTTTATCAGTAACATCTTTGTTGTTTTACATATAAATAAATTGAAACACATTCACTCCAATCAGGAAGCCTCCCTCTAATACATCACTCAGCTAATGAGCTTCTCAATGACTGTTACTTCAAAGTCTATCTGTTCTTTTTTTACACAATTCTATCAGCCTCCCATGTTATGGTGTCTGTTATTTTTGTTCAACAATCTTGTTTGTAATACAACTTCCCAATTAGTCTCTATGGTGTTAAATTTTATGTGTCAACTTGACTGGGCGATGGGGTACCCAGATATTTGGTCAAACATCATTCTTTTCTTTCTTTTTTTTTTTTTTTTTGGCAGGTTCTTGCTCAGTTGCCTAGGATGGAGTGCAGTGGTGTGATCTCAACTTACTGCAGCCTCAACCTTCCAGGCTCAATATACCCTCCCACCTCAGTCTCCCTGGTAGCTGGGACTACAAGTGCATGCCACCACAACCCCAGCTAATTTTTGTATTTTTTTTTGTAGAGACAGGTTTCTCCATGAGGTCCTGAACTCTTGGGCTGAAGCAATCCACCTGCCTCACCTTCCCAAAGTGCTGAAATTACAGGTATGTGTGACCTTGCCCAGCCCAAACATCATTTTGGGTGCATCTGTGAGGGTATTTCTGGATGACATTAAAATTTGAATGTAAACTGGGTAAAACAAATTGCCCTCCCTAATGTGGGTGGGCCTTATGCAATCCATTGAAAGACTGACTAGAACTAAAAGGCTGAATAAGACAGAATTCTTTCTGCCTTGGAGCTGAAACATTAGTTTGCTTCCTGTCTGTGAACTCTAACTGAAACCTTGGCTCTTCCTGTGTCTCAAGCCTGCTGGCCTTCAGACTGGAACTACAACCACTGGCTCTTCTCATTCTCAGGCCTTTAGCCTGGAACTGGGACTACACTATCAGTTCTCCTGGGTCTCCAGCTTGCCAACTGTAACTCGAGGCTTATCAGACTCTATAATTCTATAAATCAATTACACACACACACACACACACACATACACACACCCCTCCTATTGGTTCTGTTTCTCTGGAGAACTCTAAGAGTTGATTTCCATTTTTTTAAACACTCAACGTTTATTTAAATTTATCAACACATTTGCCGTATTTCCTTTTTCAGCATTGCTTCTTGAATCCCATTCTCTGCTTTTGGGTTTAATATCCTTGTTACTGAAGCATTTCATTTATTAGTTCTTTCATCTGAAATCCGTGAGCAGTAAAAATGTTTTAGTCTTGCCTTATGTAAAAATATCTGTACTTAGTTCTCACTCTTGAATAATAATAAAACATAGTATACAATTACAGGTTAAGGGTCATTTTAATTCAACTCTGGAGATTCTACTCTCTCGGGATCTACCGTTACTTATAAGCACTCTAATGTCAGTCTAAAACTAATCCCTATATATGTAATTTGTCTTTTTATCTCTGATTACTTTTAATATTTTGACATTCAATGGTTTCATCACTGTGTGCCTAGATGTGGCTATTTGTATTTAGTCTGCTTGGAATTAGTCGTTTCATGAAGCTAAGAATATATGCCTTTAACCAATTTGAAAAATTCCAAGTCATTACAGCTTTGTCCTCTATTCTCTCCTCTGAAACTGGTATTAGACATCTGTTAGAAGATCTTATTCTATCCTCTATGTCTCCTACTCTCACAAAGTGTTTGTATTTCCCCTCTCTTCATCCTTGTGTTATATTAAGGATGCTTTCCTTAGAGTCACCCTAGAATTCACTAAATTTTCTTGTAATCTAATTCTTCTAATTTTCTCCTAATCTTTTTGTCTAATACATCACTCAGCTAATGAGCTTCTCAATGACTGTTATTTCATTTCTACATTTTATTTTTTAAAAATCTGCTTTCTTACAAAATTCTATACCTTTATTTATTCAGTTATTTTTATTTACTCAGTTTATATATATATGCAAATATATAAAATGTTTAGATTTTATACTTTATATACTTTGTTTTATAGTTTATAGTGTCATTTCCTTATCTCTAGTTCATGGTATTCTATTTTTCTTTCTTTCTCTTTCTCTGTCCACTTCTCCATGGTAATTGGTCTCCTCCATTGGCTTGTAAATTTTTATTGGGAGCTTATTTTCAGCAAGAATTGTTTGACCTGCACTGTAGAATTAACCATGACAATGTAGTTTCATGTTTAGTTTTGCAAAGACCAGTTTTATTGTTAATTTCTTTGCTTGGCCTTTCTGCAGTAAACAGGAGCATAAATTTGGACCCAAACCCACAAATAGTGCTGACTTATTTCTAATTTCTATTTGTTCTCTCAATACTGCACAACCCAAGGCCACATCCACCAAGCAAGCTTCCTTGCCATTTTCTCCAAGAAAGTAGAGTTTTTCTAGTCCTTTTTATATGGTTTGAGCTATACATGGAAGCTCAATTCCAGCTCTTAGTTGCATATCTGTCCCTCTGGGGAGTTCAAAACCCAAGCCCAGCCCCTCGTGTCTATATCTGAAGTTAGCAATTTCTGTAGATCATTCTGAATACAGGTTCTTTCTCCATTTCTGACACCCAAAGATTTTACTTCTCTTGTTTATACCTAGTCACATATCTTTTAAAGTTTTAAAAATTTTGTCTATCATTTCTATCTTTTTCATGGAAATATGGCCCACTAACAAAAGCTCACTCTGCCATGTTGTTGAAATTTTTGAAGGCCCTTTAGTAATAAGTTCAGGGGAATACTTATTTACTTTTTTGTTTGTTAACTTTTTTGGAGCCAGAGTTATAAAACTATATTTAAAAAGATCCTTCTAAGAAGTTGGACTCCCAAACAACAGAAAGAAGGGCAAGTGACAGGCATACGGACAGGATGGGGAGTGGAATCACCTAAACTACTACTAAGGACCTGCCTACTGTTATGGCATCTGGGAAGCCAGGGAAAAGGGAGAATGGTCATTGGTGGCTATAAAATGCATTGTTATCCTGATTCCTCCAACAGCTGCCATGATGTCTCAGGCCAAAGCACTGTGCTAATCATCAAGCTTGGGAAAGAAGACAACTTGTTTCTGTGGATGTGAGAATCAGTTCTATTAGATTCTCAAATATAACCCTCCGTTTTTTGGGTAGAGTGCTTTAAACAATTTCTCAACATGCTCATTATTTGGCAATTTGGCCTTGGCTCAGTGGAGACAATTTGCTCTTCCTGTGGTCTCCACTGGGGTGCATCACCTGGGTGCTGAAGGATTCACTTTGGTGGCGGCTCTCTTGCATGTCTGCCATGTGGGTGAGGGGCCCTGGCTTTCTGACACAAGACTTAGAGAAGTAAGGCTTCCCTAAGGTCTGTTTGGGCTTCTCCTTGAAAAGGTGGTGGGTTCTAAGAGCAAGCATCCCCAGATAATGATGCATAAGTTTAAGGCCTCTTATGATCTAGACTTGAAAGTCATATAACAGGACAAATATTTTTATTTACATCTTCCTCAAAAGAAGAAAAATATGTCTTCCTTAAAAAAAGGTAAACTAGGAAAGACATGCAGAATAACACTTTCAAACAGAGAGGCAGTAAGGATAAGCGGTTATGAGCAGAGTCTAGAATCAGACAGACTTGGTTCGAGGCCTGGCTCTTCCAGCTACTAGTCATGTTATCTTAACAAGTTAATGTTGACACCTCTCGGTATCCTTGTTTGTAAAAGAGAATAACATTGGTGCTTACCTTGCAGGGCTGTTGTGAAGATGAAATAAAATAACACACTGTTATGCACTTGGGCTGTTTGAGACTTGGGATGTTATAGTTGATTTGATGAGATGTTTATAAAGTCAGGGCCCTGTTCTTGTCAAGTATATACTGCCATAGGCTTGAGAGACAGCCAGAAGTCAATCTATTCAACAGGCAAAATTTGCCAATGCCAGATTGATACTCCCATCTTACATCCCCACACCCCCACCCCAGCCCATACACACATACACACTCTTTTGTGGCACTCAGTGCACAATCCATTACTAAAAGTGGGCTTGAGAAAGAACTAGGTAGAAGTCCTTTCTACTTCTGTGTGTATTAGGTGAATGTGTTGTCACTCTTGGAAAGTTTGTTATTTAAGTCTTGTCTATAACCACATAATAGAATTTTCCCCCAGCTAAGGGCATTTCAAGTATTAGCAACCAAGCAAGTAAAGACTTTCCCAAGAATAACTAATATCACATCCATTTTTATAGCTCTTGCTTTCCTTAGCATGAGGTCAGAGAAGTAGCCAGCTACTGCTAGAAGAAACTGAGGCAAACAAGCAGGTGAAACATTTGTGCTCTCAAGACCCCGAAAGTCCTGCCTACTGCAAAGAATGCCTTTTGATTAGGCTGCACTTGAACTAAAACAAAAACAAGACCATATATAGTTGGGATCTCGAATAGGTTTAAGCAAGATAGGGGAACTAGTACGGACTGACTGTGTACTGGATGGCAGCAGTCAGAGAGAAGAAAGGATGTGTGAAGGAAGGACAGACATAGGGATAAAGATGAGAAGGAAAAGTCATGCACAGTCAGAGCTGTGGTGTGAGAGCCTAGTTCTCTCCCCACTTAAAACACACACACAGACTCTGCAACTGAAAAGCTGGATGGATATGGAAACTGCTGCTGGCAATACTCCCAAGGTACACCAGGAGCTTTGCCTCTTCATGTGGCTGCCCCAGGGGCTGAACTCCAAGACAGCAAAGCCTAAATACCAATTAGTATTTCATCTTTTCTTCCAATGATGGTTTAACGCCTTTGGATATCATGGTCACTAAAGTCCCAAGCTACATCTCCACAGGGGTTGACCTGCCAGTGTCTTTCCTGAACAATTTCCATATTGCCAGTGGCCTGCAGGAGCCTACTTGCCCTTGCAGTTGGAACTACTCCTCAAGAATTCTAAGCACTAGCCCACTGGCTCTCCCACTGCATAAAAGTGAAATCTAAAGCAGTTTGATCCCATTTGACAATCTGAATAAGAAATATCTTTTAACATTAGGGAATCTTATAGGGACAAATTAAATTATTCTCTCCAACTAGCACATAATCATGTAAGAAATAACTTAGACTAGAGCTATCAAATATAAAAGTATTATGTAAGGACAAGAGGAAGATATCTCCAAAGCATGAGTGTTCAGACTGATCGGAACCTTGTCTCAGGCAACTTGCAGCCTTATAGCCGCTATATGCCACCAATCCTTATCCAACAAGCACACATTCAACAAACATTGAGAAAGCACCTGGTTAATGCTATGAATATACTTAATTCTTCTCCACACTCACACACACACATCTTCCAAATCTGGAATTTTTTTTCCTGACTTTCCTTTGGCTAAAACTTTGAGGCCTGGTTCAATGTTTACCTCCTCCATTAAAGCCTTCTCTTATTTTTTTCCAATCCACTTGCCTTCCTCTCCCTCATATTGCGGAATGGAGAGAACTCATATTGTGTATCAATCATCGGGCAGTTGATTAAATGTCACTTTGTCAACTGATGACAAGAGATTGATCAGGATGCTGAAATTTTAAATCATGCCACATTAAAAAGGTGTCAATATTTTGTTAATATTGTCTTTAAGTATCTGGGGGTTTTCACATGGAAGAAGATTGAGGCTCATCATGTGGTCACCCCTAAGAGGATAAGAAAGAAATCTCACAAGTTTATTATTGGTGGTGAGGCTACAGGGTTTCAGATTTCAAGCTTGGATTTATGTGGCCCTTATTTAGTCTACACAGATGATTCTTAACCTTTTCTTTTATTCATTAGGACCCACCTCAGAAGACTTCTTATTTTTTCTTAATTGCTCCCCCCATGAAATTTTAATGCCACAGATATGCTGCATATCTGTTTACACAATCTCACCCCCTTTGAGAATGCATGGTTCACATGGAGGATTAAGGAATTGTTTTTGTCAGGGTATTTGGCAAGCTGCTTAAAAGCAGAAATGCTTATTTGTTACCACTCCAAAGCCGCTTTGCACAAAATAGCTACTCAACAAATTGCTGAATAAATACATTTATGAACACACTGCCAAAGGAAAGAGAAGACTACTCTTTCTC